>NC_136901.1:19937669-20085169 GCF_949606895.1 Notothenia rossii
CACTTCCTTACAGAGCCCCTCCTCCAACACACACGAACGCGCACATGACCAATGAGGGCACGAGATAAGTTTGTGCACAGATGGAAGGCTGACACTCTGACAGGCAGGTAGAGCATCCAGTTATTTTAGCCGGGCCGGCTCAAATGATTGGTCGTGCTTTTTACAGTACTACGGCTTCCACAGATGACATTTTTTTATGGATTTTTTGTCAAAGCACTTCAGATATTCATTGCTATCGGGATGTTAAGAACATTCCATGGAATATAACAAGTGTATCTCGAGCCGGTTTCCCAAACTTACCTACCCCACCTTTAATCCTAGTTAATAACTTAGTTGTTTAGCTTCTCAATTCTTAAACAACCATGTTGGAAGACATATCCTGTGGTCGTGGAAAGGATCAGTTTCAGGGTCAAATGATTGGCCTGCATCAAGCAAATAAAACAACTAGGGAGAATGCTGAAACTACTAAAATGGGTTTAAGAACTGTCCAACCCATTATTAAAACCAAATCAATAAATCCAGATTTACCCTGTTCCAGAGTGGGTAAGAAGAGAGGCGGATTAAGTGATGTACCCATCATGCCTAGTGCCTACCTTACAGGCCTCTGGGGGCAGTATTATGGTCTGGGGTAGCTGCAGTGTTGGCCAGGTCTAGGTTCAGCTATACGTTCCCAAATAATTATGTCAGCTGACTACCTGAATATACTGAATGACCAGGGCCGTTTCTCAATGTCGAGTAAACCTGCTGCAGAGCCACTATACGAAGGAATGTTTAAATACATGTTAAATGCCCAGCATTCGGCGCCACTCGATGACGTAATATACTTGAAATAGTGGCTCTGCAGCAGGTATACTCGACATTGAGAAACCGCCCGTGTCTAACATCAATGCAGTTTTTATTCCCTGATGGCATGGGCATATACCAAGAGGACAATGCCCGGGGGGCTCACATGGTGAATGAGTGCTTCAGGGAGCAGGAGACATACTTTCCACTCATGGATTGGCCCCCACAGAGTCCAGCCCTCAGCCGCATTGAGAGTCTTTGGGATGTCCTGGAGAAGACTTTGCGCAGCGGTGCGACTCTCCCATCATCATGCAGGTCGAATCAATCGGGACGGGGACATCAGCATCCTCATGAAAATAAGTAAACGTCTCTCATTCATACACTAGGTATCGCCAAATTTAGAAATGATCGAATCGTATACAAAGGGGCTTTGAGTTGAATTTCTATTTAGGCCACCAAAAAATGTTGGTTTGGAGAAAACTTCTCAAAGTGTACGTTTTCGTTTTATAATAATTGCTATGTGGGGAATCAAAAAAAAGTTTAACAATATGTGCCAAAATAACTCAACAAGTTACTTACTAAATCATCTGTACATCATACAGAATATTTATTGTATATCCTCAAAATACACAAACCATAAGACAGAACACAGGGTGAGAAAACCCTTTAAGGTCATTTGGAAAGGTCGGCACCATCCTGAACTTTAGTTTATCACACTGGCACTCGGGTCCTTGGTACAAATCAAACAAAGGCATTCTCCTTGGGAAATAATGTTGAGCTTTGATTTAGCAACTCAAAACATCCACAAAATAAATAAAAGATATTTTTTTCTTATTACACCCGTAACAGTACCTGTCAGCCAAAACTCCCATTGGCCTTCTCGTTTGTTAAATCTACCCAAAATATTTCACACATTTCAGAAATGCAGAACAAAGGAGCTCTTTTCCATTTCCACCATACAGGCAGTTTGTCGTTCCTCTCTTCAGACAGGTTTTGGTCTATTTTCCCGGCAATGAGATAATGATATTCTTTCAGTCACTCTGCAGCCAAACACGAGTATCCTAAACAACTGCTTCTACTCACTATGCTTTTGGCATGTTCCATTGGCCCTGTAGCAGTGAGCTAAAATGAGCCAAGACAACAAAGCTTTCTCTCGTTTGCAGGCAACAAGCCGGTCGGCAGCATATTATTCCTGGATTTGGTAAAAATATATTTTTGATTCCATCATGAGAACTTCCACCTTAGAGATTTGTGCTCAGCTCACATCTGGAGAAAATATGGGAATACAAAACTGCCAAGTGATGTATGAAATGATTTGGTGGTTTGCTGAAACAAGTCATTTAGAGTTTAGAGCATGCCGATTATAGATGTACGCATTGATTGAAGTTGCGTTAAAAAAAAATCCATACGTCTTGCTGGGTTTTTAAAGCCAAGATGTGTAGATTATTTCCCTTTAAAACGGTTTGTTTGAAGATGAAGATTATACACAGATAGCCTATAAGTAAAAGCAACAAGTACTTCCTGTGCCCTAAAAACTTCAGTATGCTTCAGAAAGGTGGACAATGAGACAATATTCCTGGGCCAGGCACATTTTCTGATATAGGCAATTCTATTTGTATCTTTACACAATGTTTTTCCTTTAAATGTATGTGTATTACTTTTTATTTGTCAAGGCATCTTTGCAAGCCCTTAGAGGTTAGTGAGACAACTAAAGGTTTTTCTAAAGGACCTTCTCCCCTGTGTTTATGAAGCACAAATTGAAACATGTAGTAATGGATTTAAATAGAAATGTTATTTTCAGCATCACCTTCACACCTGCTCTGGCAGTTTTTTCTTCCCATTGTAATGATGCAATATATGACATTCAATTTCAATTTAGGTCAGCGACCAATCAAGTGTCCTCAGTAATGCCTGTTGTGGAGTGCTTCAACAATGTCCACACACACACACACACACACACACACACACACACACACACACACACACACACACACACACACACACACACACACACACACACACACACACACACACACACACACACACACACACACACACACACACACACACACACACACACACACACACACACACACACACACACACACACACACACACACACACACACACACACACACACACACACACACACACACACACACACACACACAAAAATAAATAAGACTTACAATGTTGTAAGGCAATGTTGACCATGCATTTGTCCCAATGAACAACAAATCAAGGAACATACATTGTAACAATTTGCACATTCATTAAGAGCAACAGGGTCGCAGCTTCCCACTTTTTCGTTTTTTTTTTTTTTTTTAAATCAAGAGAAGTTTCAAGGCTTTCTGGGTGATCTCCTGATCCACAGGGCTCATCCCCACAACACCAGGCTCTGCTTTCTGCAGCGGGACCCCCAACCCTCCATTCAGAGAGCCGGTGCAACAGCAGGCTGGACACAGCGACTGGTCCCAGCCACAGAGGGGCTTTTGCATTGTATCCAAAGTTGGAGTTTTTTCAAGAGAAATGGGAAAAATTGAAATCCTCCTCGGAGACAGAGATCCGGCAGCCAGCTGCTCAGAGCCTCAGGACAGCCCGGAGGTCTCCAGGTAACTCTGGAGCTTCCTCACTGTAATTCTGTCCAGGGAGCAAAGGTCGAAGTCAAAAGTAGTGTTTGTGATGTGGAAGTGTCCCGTCTCTTCAATCAGGTTCACAATCTGAAAACAGAGGGGACAATCAGAGTTCTGCACTCTGCAATTAAATATCTGTCCAAACAAATAGTGAACGGGTTACAGGTTATGGTTAAAACCATAACAGGTTAAAACAGGTTTTAATGTACTGAACTATACATAAGCCTGAGAATAATATAAGAAGAGAGGGCCATGGGAACTTTACAGCAAACTAGCACAGGGAATCCTAACCATTTTATCTAAGTGGAAAAAAAAAGAAAAAGGAAAATAAAAGAAAAAAAGGTGCACTGACAGAACGACAGTTTAAAGGATTGACATTACATATCTTACACAACTTGCTGAAGGCCAGTTTGGGTAAGATATTTACTGGTGTGCAAACAAACCTCTGGAGCATGAGGATCAGCAGCTTTATGAAGCAGGAAGTGCAGCAGAGGGGAGCACACACATATCGACACACAACTCCTAACACATGCACATTTTGATTCAATTCAGATTGATTAAAAGTTATTTAGGAAAAACTAGAAGTTCTTCACGAAAAACAACTTCCTGAACTTCCCTGCAAAGCTGATAGGACATAGTTCATTTATTTATTATCATTAAAGAGGCCCTTTTCTGCTCATTTTCTCTACTTTAAAGAGTCCTCTCCTGCTGATGTTCAGGGGCCGTATTCACAAAGGATCTTAGGGCTAAAAGTAGCTCCTAACTGGCGAATTTAGGAGAAACTCCTAAACATAATGGGCGTGTCAGTCTTAAATTTAGGACTCCTAATTTTATTCACTAAGAGCAATTCACAAAGTATTTTAGGCCTAAAAATAGCACCTAAGTCTGGGAGAGCTTAAAAGTCCTCGAGAGGACTCCTAACTCAGTAAGACCTATTCACAAAGAATCTGAAAATGGCTGCGAGACTAAATGTTTTGGAGACAATGGAAGACTGTGAATTGATCAAGAGATATAGGCTAAATCGTGATGGTATCAAACTTGTTGTGGAATTAGTGCGGGATGCAATAACATCCCCGACTAACAGGAATAACCCGATTAGTCCGGAAATAAAATGTTTGGCAACACTACGATATTTAGCAACAGGGAAAATGCAACTTTGCAATGCCGACGATTTAGGAATATCGCAACCATCAGTCAGCAGTGCCATAAACCAAACCATCAACGCGCTCTCTAGACCACATATCATCCAACCGTTTATCCGGTTTCCTTTGGACAATCAACAACTACACAGGATCAAAGCCAACTTCATGGCAATTGCAGGTATGCCCTATCATGATGAATGAAAACAATCTGCGTGTTGATGGAATGTACTTTCTTTCTATTGACGAACACGTCCTCATCTTTTGAGGGCGCAATTATTTTTATGTGCGTCCCGTCAATAGCACCGACCACACCGGGCATACCTGCAATTGCCATGAAGTTGGCTTTGATCCTGTGTAGTTGTTGATTGTCCAAAGGAAACCAGATAAACTGTTGGATGATATGTGGTCTAGAGAGCGCGTTGATGGTTTGGTTTATGGCACGGCTGACTGATGGTTGCGATATTCCTAAATCGTCGGCATTGCAAAGTTGCATTTTCCCTGTTGCTAAATATCGTAGTGTTGCCAAACATTTTATTTCCGGACTAATCTGGTTATTCCTGTTAGTCGGGGATGTTATTGCATCCTGCAATAATTCCACAACAAGTTTGATACCCTCACGATTTAGCCTATATTTCTTGATCAATTCACGGTCTTCCATTGTCTCCAAAACATTTCGTCTCGCAGCCATTTTCAGATTCTTTGTGAATAGGTCTTACTGAGTTAGGAGTCCTCTCGAGGACTTTTAAGCTCTCCTAAACTTAAGTGCTACTTTTAGGCCTAAAATACTTTGTGAATTGCTCTTCGTGAATAAAATTAGGAGTCCTAAATTTAAGACTGACACGCCCATTATGTTTAGGAGTTTCTCCTAAATTCGCCAGTTAGGAGCTACTTTTAGCCCTAAGATCCTTTGTGAATACGGCCCCAGGTGTATATCAGTATGTAGTGTCTCTACTTTAAAGAGTCCTCTCCTGCTCATGTTCAGGTGTATATCAGTATGTAGTGTCTCTACTTTAAAGAGTCCTCTCCTGCTGATGTTCAGGGGCCGTATTCACAAAGCATTTTATCTTACCGCTAGGAGTGCTCCTAACTCGCGCTAAAACATTTTACGTAGGAGTTTTTTCTTTAAAGTTATTCACAAAGCCGCTGAGACCTACTCATACTAAGGATAAATCACTAAAAGTGAACTAAGAGTGACGCGCCGTTGCTATGGATTACTTCAATTCTAGTGCATGAGTTTAGAAGCGGTCAGTACGCTGATTGGTTGTTCAGAGCAGGCGGTCTCGGTGAAACTCATCCGCAACATCCCACAAACGAGCCCACTAAATCACCGAAAAACAAGGAAATAGCCTCGGCTAGAAATGTATTCCTATCAAATAGTTATGGACAGTGCAGTTAGCAGAATACACGCATGATGACAAGTTTGTGCAGACCACGATAATGACGTTGTATATGAACGTTAAAGAGAGAGAGCAAACAATACAAATACGTAAATTGCATTAAATCAAGGAGGCAATTAAAAGCACCCTGCAAACTATTATCCAATGAGCATATTTCCAGCACTTAAACACTTTCAATAACAGCCCATACCGCCATTCAAGTCCCCCTATCATGATGAATGAAAACAATCTGCATGTTGATGGAATGTACTTTCTTTCTATTGACGAACACGTCCTCATCTTTTGAGGGCGCAATTATTTTTATGTGCGTCCCGTCAATAGCACCGACCACACCGGGCATACCTGCAATTGCCATGAAGTTGGTTTGATCCTGTGTAGTTGTTGATTGTCCAAAGGAAACCGGATAAACTGTTGGATTATATGTGGTCTAGAGAGCGCGTTGATGGTTTGGTTTATGGCACTGCTGACTGATGGTTGCGATATTCCTAAATCGTCGGCATTGCAAAGTTGCATTTTCCCTGTTGCTAAATATCGTAGTGTTGCCAAACATTTTATTTCCGGACTAATCGGGTTATTCCTGTTAGTCGGGGATGTTATTGCATCCCGCACTAATTCCACAACAAGTGTGATACCCTCACGATTTAGCCTATATCTCTTGATCAATTCAGTCTTCCATTGTCTCCAAAACATTTCGTCTCGCAGCCATTTTCAGATTCTTTGTGAATAGGTCTTACTGAGTTAGGAGCCCTCTCGAGGACTTTTAAGCTCTCCTAAACTTAGGTGCTACTTTTAGGCCTAAAATACTTTGTGAATTGCTCTTAGTGAATACAATTAGGAGTCCTACATTTAAGACTGACACGCCCATTATGTTTAGGAGTTTCTCCTAAATTCGCTAGTTAGGAGCTACTTTTAGCCCTAAGATCCTTTGTGAATACGGCCCCAGGTGTATATCAGTATGTAGTGCTCTACTTTAAAGAGTCCTCTCCTGCTGATGTTCAGGTGTATATCAGTATGTAGTGCCTCTACTTTAAAGAGTCCTCTCCTGCTGTCATTATGTCACAGAAGTAAACAAAGGAGTCCAATAGAGGCATTTCAGTTCAGTTTTTCAATCATTTAGCTAAAGCAGAAGTACTTCACAAAAACAACAACTCCCAGAGCCTTCCATGCTAAGTCTAAAGGCTAAAGGCTCTTCCACTTGGATGCAGAGCTGAGGTCAGAATTGAGAGGCAGTTATTACACATTATATCGTAAACACATTTATTTTTTGCACTTTATGCTTGCATTTTGAGTTTTTGAAGCTGCTGTGTTTAATGACATAATGTTATGGTGTAAGAGGTTAAGTGAAGACTGCCACAGAGAAAAAGCTAATTCCCTAACTATCACTTTTTATACAAGTACACAGACATAAAACATATACTGTACTTTGCATTGGTGTTGCATACTGTTCCTATTAAACCTTGTTCTTGTTGATAACTTTTACTGACTTTAAAATAATTTTCTGTGCAGGTATTATTCGTTCTCTTTATCAAATGTTGGAATTGTAGGTTGGGAGTCCCTGAGGATTACACGATAACCAAACTACATTTCTTGGTGTCGGTGCAGTTTGAAAAAATGTGGGATAATTACAGGAGTTTTTATGACAGGGCAGATCTAAGTCAGGCCCTGGGGCGTCCCTCTCTCACTCCACTTTTGGTGGCAATTTGGCCCGTTTGCCGTTAAGGATTCGCTTCAACTGGAAACCAAACTCCTGGCAGGCTCCTCCGTCTGAAGACATGCCATCTGCGTTACAGGGCCCTCTGTGAAGAGTGTGCAGGACAGACGGCCAGATAATCACTTCCATGTCTTGCAGCAGGAAGTGGAGCCACTTGGTGAACTCAGCGATTGTCTTGATTAGCGTGTTAAAGCTGTGCTTTGCTGGATGGGATTTAGTCTTTCCAGAGCCAGGCGTGTTGTCAGGAGAGCGAGGCAGAAATTGGCAGTCGCTGCTTGGAGATCCAACAACACTGTCATATGATCGGCCCAGAGAATATAAGTCAGAAACACGCAGTCTCTGAGGTGGAGAGGTTAACCAAATAATTAATTGCTTCCAGATGAGAAGCAGATTACCAAGGATCTGAGTCGGATTACCGCTCCTCTTTAAATCAACAATAAACTGATAACACGGTGTTATGATGAGATCTGTGAACACTGTGGATAGTCATCCAACACAGTTTGTTTTTGTTTTTTATTGGAGTTTGGAAGACCCGTATATATATATTTTTTAAATAATCAGGAATGTAAATGTAAATAGCAAAGTCCAAACATCGACTACATTTCATGTTTTAAACCAATGTGTTCAATGTTCACCTGCAGATAGAGAATCAGGGCAAAATACTAATTACCGGCAAACATGAAGAAAAATGTTACTGATTTTACAAATCAAAGTGTATATACACTTGTGTTTTCCTTAAGCCCCGCCTCCAATCTGCCAGGCCACCGTTTAGTTAATTGAAAAGAAGGGAAAATAACTCTGGATTTGGCTCGTAGCGCACTATTAGACCCTAATTATTTGAATAAGGGCTATTGAAGTGTTAGAACTGGAAAGTTGATATATAGTGTAAGTCAATGGCAAAAAGTCATTTGGGGCTCAATGACATCATGTGACTGACATACCATAACTTACTTACCTGGGGATTTAATCTGTCCCAGCATAACTTGTTATTCAGTAAACACATCATCCCGCAAAGAGCGTGTTTGAAGTATTGATTTAAATTCTATCCAGGTATTCTGCTCCTCTCACCAGACACTAGCTTGGTTCTCATTGATGTCAATTAGACAGAAGATGTGTGGTGAGATCACTAGGATGAAGCAGAAACTGTGTCCTTCTGATTTCAGCCGCTTTTCTCTGAACAACTTATCAAAGAACTTGTTTTGAAGCCAGTGTGAGCTACTTTAAAACTCTAGCTTCTTATCTGTGCCACAGGCTAACTGTCGACAGTTTAGTTAGGGATTTAGGTAAGCATTTTGGGTAATAAATGAACATGAATGTTGCTGTGACAAAACAATTTCCCAACTTGGGATAAATAAAGTATGTATCTATCTATCTAATATCGGCACCAAGTTTTTGACATATTCATTGGGAGTCGGGTCAATATTAATTAGTAAGTGCAATACTACATGCTGCACCTTTAATTCCCTGAGTGTTAAATGGACTCCACTAATATAGTCCTTTATCAACCGTCAAAGTGCTTTTACATACTACGAGTCATTCAGACAGAGTAGTGCCACCTGCTCAGGGAACAACACGCTCACACACCGTTAGCCATGCCACAGCCTTCTGGTTTAAAGACAGCGGCACATCCTCGCAGCAACAGTCTCCCTGACTCAGATAACACACACACACACACTTTCTCGTTCTCACGAGTAGGAAGTGGACACACAGGAGACAACCGTTTCATTGCAGACTGTTATGTTTATGTGGGGATATGACAGTGCATACATTATTTGAGATATATTTCAAACTCAGACTTCATTTTAGGGACATTTCTGCAAGAAGTGTAGAGCTATTAGTTTAAGCACCGGATTCGCAAAACAGAAGAGTCTGTGAACCAGTCTGCCTTGATCTATAAATTAATGTCCGTGACTCTCACAGTATCTGCTATCTGTGCGCAGAGAGCTGTGCCTTTTACGCAGCGCCTTCACTGTGTTTACCTTCATTAGAACAGCTGAATAGAGAGCACACACACACACACACACACACACACACACACACACACACACACACACACACACACACACACACACACACACACACACACACACACACACACACACACACACACACACACACACACACACACACACACACACACCTGTTGCAGTATATGGCCCTCTCTCAGCGTCATCAGTCTTTTGTGCAGCACCACCAGCTCATCCAGGTAAGCCTAGGAAACACACAGCAACATGTTGTTAGCTTTATGGACTTAGATATGACACTTTCACACAGAAACGTGATATAAGGCCCAGTTAGAGGAACATACGCTCAACCACGTCTCACCCATTCACACCAGACTCGTCCAACTGCAGCCTGTCACACAAGACGCACACATGCACAGCTGGGTATGGTTAGAACTCCTACCGCCTTACTGGGAAATATAAAAGACTAACCAACTACAAAAACCCTTTTTTAGCAACTACAAACATTTTGGTAAATAGAACAAGACAGCTGGATTTAAATTAGAATACATATGGTTAAGTTTCTAACCAGCTTTCAGACAATGTTTTATTCGTTTCTAATATAAATCATCTCAACATCTTGTAAAACGGTATTTTCCAACTGAGCTGTCAACTTGTGCTGGTTATTCAACTACTGTTAGAGTTGTACATTCGTAAGGATTTCTTTTTTTACCCAATAGATTCCCTCAAAAATAGCTTTAAGACAGAAAAAAACTTTAAACTGTCTTAAAGTTTTCCTTGCAAACCACTTTATCGAAGGTATCTGTGAAACTACTGAACTGATAACGCTTCTTTCGTTATTTATGATCCGATTATGTATTTCTATACAGTAATTGTTCTATCAAAGCCAAGTCATACTCTGTGGTCAGGAAAAAGGAAGTGAAGGCAGGAGAATTGTACTGTGTTAAACTCCATATGTTACTGAAATAGTTCCTAAACTATTGCATATGGGCTGATTTATAATGATAAACAAATAAAGCTTTGTGTACCTTGTCACAATCTAAGTTTTTGTTCTTGTCCTGCTTGCTCTGCTTGGTGGGACTCTTCACCTCCAGTATCTGACAGAGAGCAGAGTACATGCAGTCAGTCACTCTGTGTTACTTCAATCTACAGACATTACAACCTGGGTTCCCTCCTTATATATTCAATGACACTAACTAATACTAGGATATCATCTTACCTGGTTATTAGTAGTCTTTAGTAAGGGCGGGGCTTCATGACGGGATGGAGGTGAGGGGGAGGAGCTGTCACTCTCACTGCCATCACTCAGACTGACCCTGTGGGAGAAGAGAACAGGAAACAAAAGCTTCAGTATATAAGTACATCTCTGCTGCCCGGCTGCCATGGGAGATCAAACTGCCTCCACAAGAAATTCCCAAAAAGTTTTATTGTGTGGTAAATTAAATCTAGCGGGTTTAACAAAAGATCACAGAGAAAAATATAAATGTAGAACATTCACTTCTACTCTTGCACAAAATATATATGCACTTTAATGATCCAAATCACTAAAACTCAATGGTGTAGTTAAAATCCCACAGCTTCTGTATCCTGCTCATATTTGCTGCCTGTGTCATGATGACTTCTTTATGGCGCGGGGCAGCACCCATAAGCCTATTTCTAGTGACTGTTCACTAACCTGCGTTGGTGGTGTGTGTGGTGTGTGTGTGCCGGTCGCTCCATGTCAGAGTCCATGTCGTTGTCGTCGTCCTCCTCTGAATCATCCTCGTTGTCCTCGGAGTGCAGATCCTGCATGACGGACTGCAGCGGGCCCAGCACTGGGACAGAACATCCAGGTCTTTCATTATTCATTTGAAACACGAGTAATAACATGCATTAACAGCTGAGCATGCTGGGGGGCGGAGCCTGAGGCTGCACCACTGCTGCGTCTGATCACAGCAGTTTACATGTTAAAAAGAGTAACGCTGTTATTCTATATATCAACAGATCCTACGAAAAGACACCAACAATGAGAAGGTCAATCTCTCTGACACTCTCCTCCACCCCCCACCCAGAGACTCTCAGCCCGAAGCTGATTGGATTCTTCAAGGTGTTCATTTGGCTTAACAATTGAAAAACAATTTTCAAAGTGAATGTTATTTAAACAGGAGAGAGTATTTTATTTATTGTTTACATTTCATTGTCAAAGCTTTTGCCTTCATTCTGTAAGAAATGTGTGCTAGAAATATGGGCCAATTCTTTTTTATTTCAGCATTTTTATTCCTTATTTGTTATTGATAGGGAACTGTTGTATTTTAGCGGATACAAATAATTATATAGACATATATGATATTATATATATATATATCAAATGGCAAAACAAATTCTGGGGTTATTATTTTACATACATTTAAAATAATAACCCCAGAATCCCAGATAACTGAACACCCTTGTGTACCACTCGGATAACGTTTATTATGTAAACTATTATGACCAATGCCATAAAAAAACCTGAGGACCCCATCTTAAAACACACTCAGTGTGTATTCCGGAAGCAGGACAGTGTATGTGGGACAATGGAAACTACAGTGTGTGTTCATGGTAAGAAAGGGACATCAGGTAGTCACCATAATGATATAGTGTGTCCCTCATCTTAGAGGTGAAGAGGTCATACAGTATGTTCACATGTTGTTTGGTCAGTATTATAAACACCAAGTAACTCTCCATGCACATTCTCCACACCAGGATGTGTTACCTGTGTGGGTGGCGGCAGGAATAGCCACCCTTTTCCTGATGATGAAGTCCACCACTGCATCCAGAGAAAATTACAAACACAAGCAGAGGTCACCCTCAAGAAACCAATGCCCCAAAAATGTACGTTTACCAAAAAAAACATTCCAGACTTACTTTCCAGCCGGGGGTTCAAGCACATAGTTTAAACTCTGGTGTTTCCTGAAGCTCACTACAATAAGATAATATGTCCACTCAGGACAAAAATAACAGTTATTGTTTGTTTGTAGCCTTTATTTAACCAGGTGAAAATCCCATTGAGATCAACGATCTCTTTTTCAAGGGAGACCTGCAGCACATTGGTTACACATAAAAACAACAGAAAACAAAAAGGACATCATACAACATAATTACAGGGGTATACATTAGCAACCTATTCACAATGACATATCTAATAACATTTCATCTATGGGCTCAGAACAGTCTCATAATACACACATGCACACAGAAGGATTCACACTTGTATTTCATGATCCACAAAAGGATTCACACTTGTATTTCCGGATCCACACTTCTGTTTTTCAATGCACACACAAATGTGTTCCGTTTCATATACATGTAAATAAAATCCAAACACAGAAAAAAGTTTTACATATGTATTTTTTATCCACACATATTTGTTTTCCGTTTAAATCCTCTGAACCTGCAAACACAAACCGCTTTCTGTGCACGGATCGCTGTGCATTCGTGTGTGGGTTTTTTGAGACTCCCCTGACGCTCACCCGATTCGTACTTGTAATTTCTCTCATCTATAGCCAATCAGATGTCTCCTCCAGTCTAAGCCAATCACATGAGCGCGCCCCCACGAGCGTAGGATTTATTGAGTTCATGACGTATCGCTTCATATACGCATTTTGCGCAGTCCGGTCAGCTCGCTAAACAGAGGGTGGAGCATCAGGTGATCATGCAGAGCTGCTTGTCTCCGTCAGACTCAGCAGCTGATCTGATCTCTCTCTCGCGTCCGGTTATACTTCACTCGCGTTTATGTCCATATTGATCAGATCCAGCTCTCCTGATCGGCCTTTATAGAGAGCACCGATCAAACTATTAAGAGTGAATATCGGGCGATAATGACCGGCGGGGCTCCCCCCCGTTGACAGTTCACTGTCTAGCACTGGCTTTGTAGTGCACTGATCGATTAGGCTAAGCTAACCTGTAGCTGCTCCCTCCACACTCACAAAAACTTCATACAGACATATATATCAACGGTGTCAAACGCTTTGGAAAGGTCAATAAATAGGGCTGCACAACTCTACTTTTATAAAAAGAGATGGGGAAATTATTTTAAGAAAATCACATTTTGATGTAATGTATTATGTTGTTCTGGCTAAATGATAACTACATCTGATAAGTTCATTTCCAAAGCAATTTTATCAAACTATGTTCAGTTAATTCTGAAATGTCTTTGTTTACCCAAAAGTACCAAATGGTTTTTTTTGTCTCTGGAAAAGAATTCAGCCATTTGTTTAGACTACGATCGCAGTCCCTCAATTGAAGGAAATTTAAGAATGTGTTTAAATGAAGGCAGTTCTGCAACTCCTAGTTCATGTCCCAGTGTGCACAAAGTCAACGGGTATTGCATTCTCTTATCCATTCTTAAAAACAGATCTAATCGCAAACATTTCTGACTGAAAAAGACGATAAACCAACTGATGTGTGATCAGATCATTACCTTGGCGTTTGTGGTGAGTGGGAGCAAAGCCTGAACTGGAGCTGGAACTGGCTGGACTGGGCTGCTCAGACTGGGAGAGAGAAGAGGAAAGTGTGAGGAAATAAAATACACAGAAAACAGACTACATTTGGATCAATGCAGTATAAGACACATATGCACATCCAAATGTATTTATGTGCAGGCATTTTCTCCTTTTTGTACGCAGCCCTGGAGGATTCATAGAGAGAAAAATAAATAAAACGAGGCCACGTTTTATTAATTCGTGCGCATGATATACTTTCTCGTTCGCACGAGTAGGAAGTGGACACACAGGAGACAACCGTTTCATTTCAGACTGTTATGTTTATGTGGGGAAATGGCAGTGCATACATTATTTGAGATATATTTCAAACTCTGACTTCATTTTAGGGACATTTCGGCCAGAAGTGTAGAGCTATTCGTTTAAGCACCGGATTCGCAAAACAGAAGAGTCTGTGAACCAGTCTGCCTTGATCTATGAATTCATGTCCGTGACTCTCACAGTATCTGCTATCTGTGGCGCGCAGAGAGCTGTGCCTTTTTACGCAGCGCCTTCACTGTGTTTACCTTCAGGACAGCTGAATAGAGATCGAGGCTGCTACGTTACATACACACACACACCCCCCCCCCCACACACACACACACACTTCATAAAACTAATAATATGGCGTATAATAATAATAATCGGGCAGTTCGATGTGTCTAACCATAAGAAAGTATCTTGTGCGAACAAGAAAGTATATTGTGCGCACAAATTAATAAAGCACGGCCTTGTTTTATTTCAATTGAGGCCACGTATTACATCTCGTGCACACAAATTAATAAAACGTGGCCTCTTTATTTATTTTTCTCTCTATGAACCCTCCAGGGCTCCGTATTTTTGTTATTTATTTTCAGGCAAAAGAAAAATGAAACACCAAAACAGTTAGATAAGCAGGGTTGGAGGAGAAAAAAAGATTTCAGAATAATATATATGATGTGTTTTATAATGATTGATCATTAAAGTTTTCTCAAAGCTGGTAAAGGTGCAGCTAGTTTGAATGACTTTGTATACTGCAGGGTAGCTTGTGGATTTACTCCAGGTGGAACTAAAGTCTGATTTAACACTTGATTAGATTTCACATCATTCATCCACATCTGTAAAGTAACTAAAGGTATTAAATACATGCAGTGGAGTAAAAGTACACCATTTACCTCTGAGTTGTAGTGGAGTACACAGTAGCAAAACATAGAAATACTCAAGTAAAGTAAAAGTCTCCTAAAACTGTACTTAAGTACATGATTGTATTTGTTTTGCTCTGCCATCATCACATTAGTCTATAATTATTTGTTACAAAAATGTCATATCTTACGTAAAATAAAGCTATGTTAATTCTGTTTTCAATTTGTTTAGCTTTTCCCTTAAAAAATTGCAAAGATAACCGATAAAAATACCGTTAAAGTACCGGATCGAACCGGAAAATGAGCATAATATGTCCTCTTTAATAAGTCCTGAGTCAGCACTCATTCTTTGAAGTCGTCTTGGTGTGTCACAGTTGTTAGCCAGCCAACACATCCACACACACTCTACTTCTGGTCCATCTGAAAAGAGCCAGGCTACTTTTACTACTCGAGCCTCAGGTCTACATCTACCATCATGAATGACTGAGTATAATAAAAGGCCACACGTTTGCAGCTAGATTTAGTGTCCAATTGGCAGGTTTATCACAAATTGCGGGGATGCCCAGAGAGCCCCAGGGTTTAATTCCTGCCACGTCACAATTATTGTCAGTCTGAACACAAGAACTTCTGGTTGCTCTTTTTAAGTCATTGTTTCAATCTTGTAACCATTACAAAGTTTGCATGACAAATTATTTGTGCAAGAAATAAGGGAAAAGAGACTCTCCCAGGTGTGAGAACACATTCCTGACATTTGTACTTCTCACATGCTTAGATGTACTTTAAAAGAAAGCAGTCTTCCACGTGTGAAGATTTCAACAAACCACATGGACTAGCAAACATTAGAATATGTGCCTCATAATATTCTCCCGGGCACCTGAGTGAAGCCTCAAGTGCCATTTGAGACCGAAGGGCAAATACACTGTAGTGTAACATGTGATTTAAAAAAGGTCACATATTATGCAAAATGCCCTTTTTCATGTCTTTTTAACATACAGTATGCAGTACAGTGTACATGTCTCCCCTGTGTGTTAAGAGACTCTGAACGTTCATTTTTCTCCTGATCCACATGTTTAAACTCCTGTCTAAGACAGAGCGAATTAGGTTGGAGATCCAATTGGACGTTGTATGGTATTTTTGTGCATTAGCCATACAGTAACCATGATAACCCTCACCCACCTTCCCAATGATCATACAGTATTTTACAATACTTTGCCACTGCAGGAGGCAAACTAAATACCCATCACAGGTTCTGCTTTTACCTTCAATGCTCTCCTGCGACATAATAGAGTGGTGATGCTGAATTAAAGTCTTAGGTACGTTTTGATTGGTCGAATTCATGTGATGTCACATAACGAGAACAAATTCAACAATAATAATTGCAACTCTCTGGTTTCAGTGTCTGCTTTAAGGTTGATCTTAATCCGTTGTGGTTTGTATACAATATCCTACGGAAGGGCAATTGGTATATAATAAATCAGATGATTGGCAGCAATAATTGACAGAATAATTTATAATTAAAGTAATCGTTGGATGCAACCCTACAAAGAAAAACACCATAAACAACTAAACAAAGACTGATGGGCCACATTAGTCCTTTGTGAAGGGAAGACATGTCAAAAGGAGATTTGTCAGCGCACAGAGAAAACAGAGGGAACAACATCATAGAAAAGAAATGATAAGGAATTCCTACAGTAGGACAAACTGAACAAAGTGGTTTGAGGTGATGTTTTGGGATACCTGTCCGAAAATCAACAACAATATAAATGCTACTATGTGGGTTATAGTATAGTACGGTATATAACAGTTTGAACAGGGTTTCTATAGAGGACTATCAAAGGAACTGATAAGACGATAAATTCATCCTGAATTGAAACATTTTAAATACTTATTCCCTGCTTTTCTATTCGCTGAGCGCAACGGACACTAGGGATGTAACGATACCAAAAACTCACGGTACGATAATATCGCGATAAAAAGTCGCCGGTACGATATTTATCGCGATATTGAAAAAAAAAAAAAAAAGTGAATTCTTTTTTTTTGTACACCATTTTTTTTCTTTATTAAATAATACATCTGATTTGTACAGCATTTTAGTAGGATAGTAGTATTTTAAAGTGTCAACAATATAATAATCAGACCCTTCAATAGAATAAATCAAGTTTCACTTTAGTTTTTCAAGTAACTCAACTCTAACTCACTCATTCAGCATCATCAAGGTTATCTTTTAGGAATATGAGCATGTCCACATTTCCAGGTAGAAGCTGGGATGTTTGGGCGTTTGCAATATCCCCTGCTGTGGAAAAAAATATCTTGCTTGGTACTGATGTTGCTGGGACAGAGAGATATGCTTTGGCCATGGGTGACAGCAGTGGGTAAAACTGTGCATTGTCCCTCCACCACTTCAAAAACAATACAGTTGTTGCCAAGAAGGTGAGGCTTATTGACAGGGTGAGATATAAATATACTGTTGGTACTTGTCTATGACTCTAGGTATGTACATGTAGCCCTGTAAATACGATGTCCTTTTGTGTTATCTGTTGTTTTATGTTCATGTTGTAACCTACTTGCTGCCATGTTGGACAGGTCTCCCTTGAAAAAGAGATCGATGATCTCAATGGTTAAATAAAAGTTTTTTAATTAAAAAAAAAAAAAAATCGCGGTAGATTTTGTCAGTCTCACAACGGTATTGAGACATTTATTTACCGCAATATCGTGATATTCGATATATCGTTACATCCCTAATGGAGACACATACGCACACACACCGACCAACTTTTTTTTTTTTTTCTTTTTTTTTTTTTAAATTGACCTATGAGCAGTCAGTTAATTGCTAGACAAACATAAGTAACCAGACATTATGTTGCCTTTTTAAGTGTGTATTTGAAAAGTCCTAATTAGGTAAAATATAGCAGAACTCAAGAGAATATACAGAAAATGTACATTTCAAAGTATTTCAAAGTTAGATAAGGGAAGCCCCATGTTGCCTACTGTTAAGTTCTTATAGAGCACAAGGAGTACAAGAGATGTGACAGGTAGAAGGTACTGTGGTATAAAAACTCTTAAACACAATATGCTCTCATAGTGGGTTTACCTATTCAGGGAGTGGGAGTGAGGGAGTTTAAATGCAATTTTTGTCGATATACAAACCCAAATGTATATAAAAGGAGGCTGTTGCCACGGTACCGAACTACAAAGTAGCAAAAAGCGACCTCAAGAAGAAACATGAGATAAAAAGAGAAGTGAGAACAAAAGACAGAGCGACTTCAATGTCTGTCACCTCCTGCCAACAAACAACACACAGCTGGTCTGTTGGTTTATGGGACAGCTTCTTCAGGGAGCCATCAATCTTACCAGCACTCCTTTTAAGGGCTTTTGTCCTGCTTTACTCAAAGCCACAAAAGCTGCCCTCTTCAAAGACGATAAATAGTCTTTAGTCGCTGTATGTTGGCATCAATCTGGCTTCTTCTCTTAACTCTTGGCACAGTTAGGAGGGCCAAAAGAGAAAGGCCAGCAAACAATCCTAATCTGACCAAGAGCTTTTGGTTAGCTTGTCTAATTCAGCAGGGGCTGTCCAAACAAAACCGTTTTATTGTGAATGAAAAATCTTTATACCAAGAGGCTGCAGATTGCTATTAAATGTATCAGCTCAATGTTACTCATGCAGTTCACATGTTCATGGTTTTCTCAACCGTTTGAATCTTGTTCTATTCTTTTGTATTTTTCTCAACTTTTCTACCTTGAAGAAACCCGGGGAATTATGGGTTTTTTGCTTCGTTTTCTTTGACGCGTAAAATCTTTAAGTTTAACCTTAAATTAAGGTCATATGAGCTAAACTTGAATGAAAACTTAGAATAAAAGAATGTATTTAAAATCTTTAATGTCCATTTTATAACTTACATTATTTATTCTTATTTCTTTCAATGTAATACTATTCTTTCAGTTTAAGGGAGACTACTGTATGCAGAGGTTAGACGTGGCATTTCTTTCTAAATGTTAACTTAAACTGTTTATAAAGAGGCTTAGAAAATATTAACAATAATAATAATACATTACATTTATAAAGCGCTTTTCCTGGTGCTCAAAGCGCTTAATGCAATACAATATTTGTTAGTCATTCCTTACAATACCAAGCTTATCATGAAAATATGTTAAGCTATCTACTGCACATGTCTCTGTGATGATATGAATTTTATGAACAAGGGCCATATGTCACACACGTATGCCAGTGACAGATCACTCAGCTCCAGTGTGCTAAAGCAAAGTTCTCATGCTAACAGCCAGCCTGCTTTCCCTTCATGTCATCACCTACTCCACATTTCCTCCTCTCTGCTGTTTCTGGCTCACAAGCAAGATCAAACAAGTGGTCACATGAGAAATGAGAGCGGCGCTGGGCCACCCGAGTTGCTAGCCTGGGGCGAATCAAACACCTGGCATTTGTCACCCCACATCCCTTTTACAACCAACTCGACCCCCAGTCTCTGTATGGGAAAGCTGAAAGGCATTTACATACAGAGCAGACAAAAACACAGGTTCTGCTAGTGCTAAGTAATAACTCCCCTAGCTAAACAAGCTGCTCCTACGGAGGAAGACACACAAAGACCCACACTTTATACAAGCTGTAGAGAATAGAAATGAAAATACCATCGCATAAAAGAAAAGCGCTCAGAGCACGGGGATATAGACCTTTCTTCACCCTTTTTCTTCCTTCAAAAGCGAAAAGGATTAAAGGGGAACTCTATGCTATTTACTGCCGCCTCTCCGTTTTCTCCTCAGGTGTTGTAAAACCATAAATCTTTCTTGTCCACTATTTGGCTTTAAAACAGTCCGTCTTTATGGGGAGGTTCTCCACCAAATGTGCGTGGACCAGGCAACCCAGTCAAATGTCAGCTATTCATGAAAGGAGCCACTGTAGTTTTTCTAATCCTGCTCTTGATGTGGAGGCAGAGAGAAATACTTTGTAGGTTAGTAAGTGAGCACATGCTACGTCCACAATAAACTGATTCCAATACCAACAGACTTTTAGTGTACAAAAACAGTTATTTGCCGTTAATTCAGAAACAAAACTTCATCTTGATAAAATCTCTCTTCAGTTGTGTCCTCTTCCTGTTCGGCCACCCAGTTGAATGTAGCTGAACTAGTTCATGGTGCCCACCCCTCCCTCCAGTTCCCCTGCCCAGACCTCCAAGAGGATTCTCTCATCTGATTTTATAGCCTTTCCACACTGAGGAAGGACTGACCACCAACAAACCCCTGCACCCCCTCCAAGAATTGGATATCTTTCCACAACCCCCTCCCTTCAACACTTTTTCCAGTAAAGTGGCCTGAATGCTCAGATCAGTGAGTTCAATGTTCTGTACTCGTACCAGGGTCAGACAGCTGCTTATTAAACCTGCATGATGATGACAGGATATGGGTGTCCCCGCTCTAAAACAGATTAATTCAATCTGGTGCTTCACTAAGCTAGCAGACAACAGAACAACATTTATTATACTTTTGGTTGCAAAAACATTTGACAGTTCAAAAAGAGGTTGTACTTACATCTGATTTGTGGGACTGGTCCTCCATATCAGAGTCATTGTGGTCCCCCAGGTCCTGGAACGGAGGGAGTGCGGACACCTTCCTGCGCTCTGCCTCCTTAACTTCTGGTCGCAGTTTACTTGTTCTCATCTGCGATCTATCCTTCAAGACTTTCTTATCCAAATGTGGAGCGTCTGACCCCAACGTCTGCTTCCCTGAAGGATCCGCAAATCCCTTTTTACGCTTTTTGGTCACGAGATCATCGGCGTCGGAGCTGGACAGACGCTTGTTTAGCCCCGATCCAGGGGTCATCCCCTCAGTCCGATGCTCCTTGGACAAAGACTTGGGTTCCTTGAAGCCCATTTTAGGATTTATATCTCTAAGTGGCTGGTTCTCTTTGGGTTTCTTGGAAGGGTCTTTGGGGACTTTGCTGGATTCCCAACCAGAGTCTCTGAAGGCACTTTTGGGCTCTTTCAAGTCTTTTGCAGGCTTGTCTTTGTGGTCCTTGGAGGGTTTGTGGAGTTTGGAGGAGGTGATGTTGTTGGTGCTGGTGGTTGTTGCCGTGGTGAGAAGGGTGGTGCTGCTTCCTTTGGAGCCATCCTGTGGATCAGAGCCAACAAATAAGATATCCTACATTGTTTCAACACATCCTACAAAATGAAAGACTGTACATCAGGATTTAGCCTAGCAAGAATTCTAAACGTATGGCTAATGTTCGAACTACATGAATGCAAGTTAAGTCATGTTTGAAAAAACACAATATATTCTAACTAACTTTGGGGTGTTGGAGCAGAGTCACACAGAATCATCTAAACTACAGAAGAAAACACTTCAGCTCAAAGGATTATGCAAAATTATCATGCAGTTTGGCATTAGCCTCTGTGAAAAGAAGCCCGTTCTTAAAAGAAAATCAAAAGGGTGTTCTCAGTCTACTATGGGCTTAAAGAGCAAACTCAGGACTTATTTTCAGTGGTGTTGTTGTTCGTGGCGTGAGGGGTCTTTTCCAAATCCACACAGGCGCAACCTTAAAAGTGGAGCAGAGGGCAAAGCGGAGAAAGGAGGAAATGCATTCCTTTTAACGACGGGGGCCATTTGTCCCTGGGTCTCACCTCCAGCCTCCTTGTCAATATTTCATCAATGCAGTAAACCCATTAAAGCAGTCTAGACGACGGGGAGTGTTACAACTCTGCCCAAGCACCTCTAAAACCTTTCATTTTGCCTATCTGCTGGTGACCCCGGGACCTCAGGATGTAAAGCTGCCGATTCCTTCTGACCTCCAGCAGCTCCTCCAACCCCCCCCCTCACAGGGCAGCCCCACATAAAAAGGATTTAGTACTCTGGACAGGACACAGCGCTCTGACGCGGCTAATGTGACACGTTTTACCAAACCTTTCAGCACCGTGACATTGGCAGGTTAGCAAGTGGCACAAGTTAATGTAAATCACTGAAGGGCGTATCATATTAATAATAGTGTCAGCACATCATAATTACAGTCATATAATGAGTATGTTCTTTACTTTCCAGAGATACATTGTTTTTAAGAGAACAAGACGTCTGGATCAAGTAATTTACAACTTATAATATATTTTTGGATGATTTTATTGATAGGAGTAGTAGAACTACAGAGCTGCTGTATATGTACATTGTACCCAATAAAGTCTGATGCGAACATATACTCAATAAAACAAAAGTTAGTGAAATACTTCAGGCATGCTTGTGAAATTAAATGATTGTAATAAATAACAGATAGAAAGTAAAGTGTCTGAGACCTTTTGTCATATAGCCATGATTTATTACAATGATATCTAATGTGTTATAGTACCAGTGCAATCATTCTCAACATGTGATGAAGAGAGAGAGAGAGGGGTTTTGCAAGTAGAGCGAGAGAGTGTGTGTGTGTGTGTGTGTGTGTGTGTGTGTGTGTGTGTGTGTGTGTGTGTGTGTGTGTGTGTGTGTGTGAGACCTCCTGCTCTACAAGTAATTCATCACACACAGTGTTTAGACTGGAAACTGTTTCCATGTGAAATGGGCCTCTCCTAACGTGGCTCTTAAATGACACTATTTAAAAAGGGACTAAAAATACACTTAATGGAAACATCATGCTGGCTTATAGACAGACAGGATTCTGATCAGGGCTGCAACATCTGCCTGCTCTTTTTAATCACTTTTAAAAACATTTTTAGAATTGCTTTTATGTGATTCTACTTTTAGTCTTATTTAATTTTTCCTTAATTCTCTTTCTTTGTATTTCTGTTTTATTATTTGCTATGTTTTTAACTTTTCATGTTTAGTTTCAGTTCTTTTTATTCATTTGCTGTCCTTAGATTAGATTCCCAGCATGCTTCTCTGTCAGTGGAGTCGGTGCTTATGGCTCAGCAGCAGCCAAGATTTAGTTTGCTTAAGCCTTTGAAATCTTTGAGTTTAAATTTCCTGGAGGTCTTTGAACCTGCCGAATATGTGGGGGATTAAAGCCTGCATACCTTGAAGAAGTGAAATATTACAGAGCTGGGTGTGGCAGAGAGTGGGTGGGGGGGGGGGGAAAGAAGACTTGCTCCAGGCAAGTACCTGGAAACGACACTGACCTTTGACCCGTGAAAGCTTTTGCTCTTCTTTTGGTCCAAGAAGGTGGATGTCAGCGAGCTGGGGAGTGAAGGCAGCTTCATGTGCTGTCCGAACAGAGAGGTGGAGCCCTCCTGCATCACCATCACCTGCAGGAGGACAACCAGAAAAACACATATTCAGAGGAGTCTTTGCTTTAGAAGGCCTAAAGGAAAATAAGATTTGAGTACCCAAAACTGGCCTTGAATGCTGGGTCTGATTCCTGGTCTTGTTTGCTGAAGGCAGCGTTAGTTGATTTGATAAGACATTCTTTATCCACATTCTTATTGGAATATATTTTCCAAAGCTTCCTAAAGTGTTAGCTATTGTGATTCCTATTCTTTTAGTCGCAATAGAAAAGACTTAAAAAACGTTTTGAAATTGAAAAACAAGTTTAACTGTTTCTTCAAAAGGCACATGCATTCACTAACATTTCAAAAGAATCGATTGGAACATTTTTGCCAATTAATATGTAGACCTGACCTCATCACACAAAGAATAGCCAATCTAATCAATCTTGAATTGTTTAAAAAGCATTATAAATCAGCCCCCTGAGGCACATTTTGCCTGATGGTCTAGTAGAAGTAAATGTAGGTTTTGTTATTAGCCTCAAGAAAGACTTAACAGTAATTAATTAGCGCACTGGCGTCTTCAAAGCCAAGAGATGCAAATGTATTTCACAGCACACACTTTAACCTCTAAAGCTGTCTGAATTGCTAGAATATCGTGCAGTCATTAGCTGGAACCATTGCCAGAATATGCAAGTAAAGACAACACAGCTGCCTCACTGTGTCTGTGCTGCAGTGCTGAGGGACTGGACATCACCCAGCCAGGGTAAAATGACTGGGTGTGTTACACATAACCAATCACAAATCACTTTGTAGAGATGTCCAATGCTGTTAGCATTACACACGTTTCCTCAGTTAACCCAAAGCATGTTGGAAATCTTACATTTGAGTCTTCTGAACTTCGTTTGTTAGGATCCCGCTGCTGTTAAAGAGAGGGACAAAAGAAAATATGAATAATCAGATCACAATCTATAAAATGCAAATCCTTTTGTAATAAAACAATAATCTCCACAACACTGAACAAGGTGTGGTAAAGGAACTTGGAATTGAATACAAATGTACAAATGATATACTAAGATCTTTCAGTAGTGGAAATTAAGAATGATGGCTTCGATATGGTCTGTGTCAGCCATTGAGCTCTTCTTGAGGCTAAGAAGAGGGTGCAGGGCAAAGTAAATAGAGAGCACTTAGCTCCAGTCATAAAGCTTCCACTACAGGAGTCCTCTGGCAGAGGGCCAAAAGACTGACTGAACACTGAGGAAGCAACTATTGATGTCCCAAACCCATCCTAAGGATTATATCAAGACATTTTTGGGGAATTATAGACATTGGCTAAATAAAATAATGTATGTGACCCGCTCTATCGAAATCAGTCGGAAGTTGCAACGGCTCATTTCAAAATACGTGGATTTGCGTAAAAAACTAGTTTTTCGGGGTTCGGGTGTTTTGTTTGATTTTAAATAAACAAAGTCTTGGCTTTCAGAATATGAAACTTTTATTTCCAAAATCACACGATAAATACATTTTTGAAGCTTGTAAAGGGAAGATGACAGGCACCTCTCACTCGCACTTGGCTCTTCCGCAGCGCCGCTCCCCCTCCCTCCGGCTGAAATTATGAATGTAAGCCGTATAGTAATCATAGATAACACGGCAGGGTCCGTTACGGTTTTTTTCATCTGATTTTAAATAAACAAAGTCTTGGCTTTCAGAATATTAAATTCTGTTTTAAATATCTTTCGGCAAATTCAGATCATAAATACAACTTTGAAGCTTCTAACGGCATGATTACAAGCGGAGAACGGAGTAACTTAACGTCACAGCAGGCGTAACAACAGCCGGTGTTTCTCGTGAGGGTTTTCCCCGGGAAACAAACACAATACACACAAATGCAAAATTACACAAACACACATACATACGCAGTCGCGAGCTCCCCCCAGATCAGTAATCCAAACGAAAATAGTTTCCCTCCGTAGTATTTTGATCATTTGCTCCGCTAATAATCAATCAGATCGACGGATTCCGGAGAAGGGGAAACTTTGAAGGCCTTTTTCTCAAAATGACGACTCGGTGATAGTCATTATATAATGTGACATACTGTATTTTGCTTAATATCTGGAGTACAACAACAATCCTGATATCCTTAGAAAGCTAGAAATATCCTCTTTCCAACAGTGAATACAACTCAAAATGTGTCTTCGGGTCAATGCGACTGATTTGATTTCGATAGAGCGTTATACATATTTACTTCACAGTATTCTGCTTGTGTTGCAGTGTAAAGCTCTCATTAACAACAACCAAACCAGCATTTTGCTACATATGAAAGTACAGACTACAGTGTGTACATGCAAACCACTATGCTCTGGGGATAAACTGTCCTTTTACAGAAACCCGAAATTTAGACCCTCCAGAAAAACGCGGGCAAAAATCCTTGATTATGTGGGCTAAAATCCTTGATTATGCGAGCTAAAATCCTTGATTATGCGAGCTAAAATCCTTGATTATGCTATTAAACATGCGGGGGTTTTATGTGATTTTATGAGGTGAAATTGCGGGAAGTTGCGAAATATGTGGAAAGTTGCGAAAAAGAATAGATTTTTTAAAATATAATTGTCTTATTTATTCTCTCTCACAACCTGCCACTAACGTTAAACCCCTTTCCTATTCATTAAACACATTCAATGTTTATGGATTGTAAAAGCAATTGGACACACACACACAGCACACACACACACACACACACACACACACACACACACACACACACACACACACACACACACACACACACACACACACACACACACACACACACACACACACACACACACACACACACACACACACACACACACACACACACACACACACACACACACACACACACACACACACACACACACACACACACACACACACACACACACACACACACTTCTGTTTTCATTTACTCGTTCGTTATCTGACCAGCTTCATTCTTGTAGGCTACTCACTTCTTTCTTGTAGCCCTCGAAAAAGTTTTGGAGGTTGATGCCTCGGTGAACGTGAGTTGTTTGGCTTTCTTGTCCGCAGCAGCAGAAAGCATTTTCGAATGTTTGAATGAATCAAAGTGGGTCGTCACCGTTGATTTTCTCTAAGACTTATGCTCCAACACACAGTTGCACGGGGTGCAGAATAGGGCTGCAACAAACGACTAATTTGATAATCTATTAATCTATCGATTAATGAAACGATTAATCGATTATTCGGATCGTTAAGGTTTTAACTGTACTACTACTTATATCGATCCGGTCCTTTTAACGATAGTATTAACGGAAGAAATAAGGTAAACTAACTAAACAAATTGTGAACAAAACTAACTTTGCTTTTTTTTTAAATTAAATGCATAATATTTCACATCAAAAGAAACAACAATGTTTTAACAAATCATATTAAATAATGTGATGACAGAACTGTAAACAGAATAGCTGAAACTTTAACAAAATAAATAACTCAGTTACCTCTAATCATTAACCTATGTTTTTATAACTGAGTTAACTGTGTGTTGCTGCTAGCATAAATAACACCTGACGTGGAAACGTTACTCGTGGATGGGGCTACAGAGCTGCTAGAAAGACAGTGGAACCCGGTGCATTTCTCCGTCTGGATGTGGCGCACTTTTGCTAAATGTTTAGACAAATTGCTCGTGTTACCGCCCTTACATGATAAACTGTTATTGCACTTTTGGTAACGAGCATTGTCCACATCGAGACGGCTAAAGTTTAACCACACCTCGGAGCGCGTTCTCTCCGCCATCTCCTCCGTGTGTGTGTGTTGCATGCATGTAGCAGCTGCGTGTGTGTGTAAACTGCCCCGCCCCCTCGCAAGCAGGCGGGGGAGAGATCTCTCGTCTGAATTGGGAAGATCGAAAATACATTATAGACGCATTTTGTAGTCATATTGCATATTAGAAAAGGAGTTGGCGACACTAAGACTGCGATATAATGTTTATGTAGCAATAATACATATGACATATGTTTTAAATGTCTCCTGTACGGATAAAAAAGAGCGATAACGTTGGAGCTTAACCGGGTGTAGAACACATGTGATGACGTCACCAACGAATCGACGACTGAATTAGTTGCCAACTAATTTGGTAATTGATTTTAATCGATTAAGTCGATTAGTTGTTGCACCCCTAGTGCAGAATAGTTTCCCCCCACTTTCGTGAAAGACATCGGGGTACTGCTTTGCCCGGTTTTTAACAGAAATGTTCGATGTGTGAGTTCCACACGTTCACTCTACGTGTTGTTTACCTTCTGTGATGCACGATCTGATGACGTCGCGTCATCATCATCACTACTTCACTCACGTCAAGACGAGTTAACTTTTTTTCCCTCAAAATTGTGTGGATAAATGCGGTGATTATGCGGCCTTTTGATAAATATGCGGCCTTTTAAAAATATGCGCCATTTTGCTGATTATGCTGTAAATTCTGCGATCGCAGAATCGCGTTTTTCTGGAGGGTCTAAATATTGTACATTAAAGAGTGGTGCTGTCTTCACTCAACTTTCTCCATATCTTCTCCAGAACAATCTTCTCGACACCCATCGGCACGTTTTAAAAAGGCGATTTAACTCAGAACGCCCTACTTGATGTCACAGAGGAGCTCTACACTGCCAAATCAGCATCCTCCTGTTAGACTATTCAGCAGCATTTGACAAGAGCTAGTAGCAAGCTCTCAACTTTCCCTCTTCACATTATACCTCAAGGAACACAATAACAGTGCTTCTTGGATTTACTCACTAGTGGAGTCCCCCAAGGTCCTGTTCTTGGTCCCTTCCACTTATTCATTCATACATACGGGAACACTTTCACTCAGTCTTAAAGACAGGCTAACAGTACAAATGTTTGTCCGTCCAACTATCTGAATTGCCTATAAAATAACTAATGTCCATTCTACATCCACTACATAGTATATCAACATGCTCCAGCCCGTACACAAAGCTCTGCCAAATGAAAAGCTACCCTTTCACTACAAAGTGTACATCTGTTCAAACAGCAAGTTGGCCTTTAAATATGGTAAAAACAATCTATTTTAAAGTTAGAACCTATAGCAGCTCAGCATCATTGCTGAAGTTGTTTTTGGATTGTATTCCCATGTTTGAAAGCACTTATTGTAAGTCACACATGACTGAGTTATTGTAGTCAGCTACATGACTACATAATAATGCAATGACACCATTGTTGGCATAATACACAGATTCAATAAGCTCTGACAGTCAGAAAGCTGTTGTTTCTCCTTTCTTATTGGCAAAGAGCATCGTATCGAACACTCGGCTAGTAACTTCTCGTTTTTAAAATGTTACATGTGACGGCCAAGTCATATTCCTAATATGTTAATTCAGTGAGTGACTGTATGTCAGACCAAACATGGCTATTGTTTGGTTTGTGGATTTCTGGGGCTCATGAACCAAGAACTTGAATATTTGCAAAGAACATCTTGTGAAAAGCACGGATGAATCTATTAAGTTACATACTTTATCAACATTAATGTTGATATAAGATTAGACTGTCAATACCAAATTACAAGTAGGAACTGGGACCAAAAAACGTTATCAGGACGCCCTAGCTGCATCGAAAATGTTTGGGACTGAACCTTTCCAGGAGAAATACAGAGCTTCAGAAAAGTTGCTGATTTGCATTAAGAAATGTCACTCAAGTCCCAGACCCCCCCTCGCTCTCTTACCCCTCCAGCTTTCAGCAGCTTCATGCGAAACTCCTCAGTTGGGCTGTTGAAGGTGAGCTTCTCACAGCGGAGATGATTGACAGGTGGGTGGCCGTCAAGATGGAGGAAAAGGTCGTAATCAAAGCGAACTTTCTTCGGTTCTTCCTGAGGAGAAGCGATCATCAACCCAGGGAGGCAAAAAAGAAGGCAGTCAAATCAGTTTGTCAGGACCTAACTTACATTATATTCTTTATCAACATCACAAGGTTGCATCACTAGAAGACCACATTTAGATTTTTGTTGAGACCATTTGTAACTTCCTCTTGTTCTCTACAATGATAGAATTAGGCGTGCATTTACTCTGCATGGTTATGTCATGGCACAACCTTATACACAGTCTCGAAAAAATACTTCTGGACTACTGGAAATGTTTATAAAAGCTTCAGAATCCTATTGGGAACCCTGCAAACTGAGCACTGAGTCTGGGTTCATAATCATGCTGGAAAATAATATATATTAATGCAGAAAGTGAAACTCAAGTCCATGTGGTTTGTCTATCATTTAGTTTCCATGACTTTAATGAAGCAAACTCAACATCCAAAGTTAAAAGCATTAAGTGTTAATCTGACCATGGTCAACTTGAGAGGTTTGCGATATTGTTTTCCACAGTTTGGGTAATTTTACAACAAAATTGTTTCAGAGAAATAAAAAAAATAAAAACATAATAGGCAACAACGATGACTCAAATATCAGAATTATAATAATTAAAAAGTCTCACTGCATAAGAAGAATGTGAAAATCGAATTCTGAGTAATAAAATGCAAACAAAATGTTTTCTAAAACAAATAAGATTTAGAAGGGCTATTCTTCATTGAAGAATTCATTTCTTCAATATTAACAAATATTTTTGCTAAAAAAGCTTTCTGGGGGACTAGGTAATTAAAACAGTAGCCACATTATTGCAATGTCCGCAACCCTCTTTAATATAATTTTTTTTTTTTTTAAATGAAAAAAGCAATAACATACATTTTTAAAGCCATAGCATTCGGTAGTAAAAAAAACCTGGTGGACCAAAAAGATTAAAAGAGACTGAGAATCAAGCAGGTGTGAGGATGTACCTTATTTCTGAAGTAAACTTCAATAGGTAAGATGAAGCCTGCATATCCAGACTCCTCCACTTTGAACGGGGGATCCTTGATAACTGAAATGAAAGGGAAAATCACCATTAAATTAAAGGTCATCAACCTTCAACGCAAGGCTAACAAAACAGAGGGAGTTTTCATTGAATCAGTGTTAAGTGTGTGTGTGGCGGTTGCCAAGGGCGAGTTGTTCACATAACACATTATTATTACATTTTCTGGAAGCAAAAACCAGGCAAAGAAGGGTATGAAATACAACAACTTTTACCTTTGCGACGGAAAGTCTTAATGAACTGAGCCACTAAAGCTGCATCGCCATTCTCCTGAGATCTCATTAACTCCCATTTTTATTGTCTGAGCCGATATCAACACAAGAGCCGAGTTAAATTAGGAGCAGGGCCTTCAAACGGTGGGAATCGACCCAGCTCACCACAAGGTGAAGCTTCCCACTCATCCCCATGGGCCTTTGGAGACAAACAAAGTCTCCGAGAGCTCAGGTGGTCCTCCCTGGAGGAGTGTGTTTGCCAGCCTCTCTCCCAGTGGACTCTGCACACAAAGTACCAATTAAGTCCATGTGGAGAGCTGAGTGTGTTTACTGGAAGTAGAAGTGAAGCAGGTCTTAGCTTGGTTCGTCTTCAGATAATGTCACTGTGATGCAAAGTCTGAATGGAATATATAGAAGATGGGAGGACAGAGCCTTCTCCGTCACTGCCCCCCCTCTTGTATTCACTCCCCAAACACATCCGTGACCACCTCAATCTCACCATGTTCAAATCACAAATCAAAACTCCCCTTATCAGAACTGCTTTTATGTGCACACAGAAGGATTCACACTTGTATTTCATGATCCACACTTGTGTTTTTCAATGTACACACAAATGTGTTCCGTTTCATATACATGTAAATAAAATCCAAATACAGAAAAAAGTTTTACATATGTATTTTTGATCCACACATTTGTTTTCCATTTAAAACCTCTGAACCTGCAAACACAAATCGCTTTCTGTGCACGGATCGCTGTGCATTCGTGTGTGGGTTATTTGAGACTCCCCTGAAGGTCACCCGATTCGTATTTGTAATTTTTTCTATCTATAGCCAATCAGATGTCTCCTCCATTCTAAGCCAATCACATGGGAGCGCCCCTACGAGGATATGATTTCTTGCGTTTATGACGTAGCGCTCCATCTCAGGGCACCTCCACTCGCCAGCGCCACTTTCCGAACCATTAATGAATGCTTGTGTACACAAAAACAGCAGGCAAAACCGTTTTAAATGTGTGTTTCCTGTATGGCGAATACAGCTGCTTTATTTATGTCTGTATGAAGTTGATGTGAGTGTGGAGGGAGCAGCTACAGGTTAGCTTAGCCTGATCGATAAGTGGCCTTTACGAAGAAGCCAGTTCAACCCTGGATATCTCTGAGCGATCTGGCTTAACTAACCCTAACAAGCGAGATCTCGCTAAGCTGCCCTACGACGCTGGTTATCAACTCAGTAAATTAACCCAGGGTTTCTGTGTCCAGCCGAGAGCGCATTCACGTGAAAGGGGCGGGCGTACTGACCGACCACAATACTCTGTGAACGTGAAAATTAATAGAATATCACCTCCCATCTTCAGAGCAATCTGACTATTATAACATTAGCGTTAAAGGTCACATGTCATGGCCATTTCCACTGATCATAATTCCATTGTTGAAGCATACTAAAATAGAAAAATACTGTGCAATTTTCCAAACTCACATTGGTTTCGCATATAGCATCTCTGTAAAGTATGTGTATTCAGCAGTATTCACTTTCTCCACTAAATGGCTAGCTGCTGCTGCAGCTCCCCCCCCCCCCCTCCATGATTTCCTTGTTTAGCGATACACAGCCAAACACAGCCAAACTCAACCTGAACACACACAAAGTCACAGCCGAAATAAAAACAATAAGTGTGGCTTGATATTGAGTAAGAAAAATGTTTATAGGTTGATAAACGCCGTGAGAATGGGTCTGCAGAGAGAATTTCGCGCAATCCCAAATGTCTGTTATCAGCCTGCAGCAGGGAGCAGAAATCAACAGGGCTGCCTGCACTGAGTGTGTGTGTGGATTAGTCAATTTGGACCAATCAGCCCCCGCTGATTGGTCCAACTAAATGGGCCAATCCGTGGAGCCGTTACGTTAAGCCCCCGCTTAACGTAACGGCTTCGCGGACATAACGTAACGGCTCCACGGATTGGCCCATTTAGTTCCGGGTACGTGCTTTCATAAGCACGTACCCGGAAGAATCAAATGGATGATGACGTCATGATGACATTTCACCAACGAGGCGTTTTGGGGAGGTATTTTCTGTTTTAGAGTTTTACTCGCTACAGGGTGTGCTTTGAGGGTTTTGACTCTGCACACCGTTTACATGCAGAAAAACCTTGATAACACACAAGGGGACGGGTAATAACCGGAAAAGCATGACATGTGACCTTTAAGAAAGCTTACTTAAATATCTGCCACAACATAAGTAACCAGATCAAAGTAACATTACGTGCAGTCCGCGGCACTGTGAGTGCAGACGTCGATGTGTCCCATTATCATTCATATCACATCATAATGTATCATATATTTCTTTATCTGAGTCAGCTTCTTGAGCCGTATCTGGCCATGCACCAATTAGATTGTCACATACTGTATGCAGAAGTATTATTTTAAAATAACACATTAAGTTGTCGAAACACTTGAGTCAAATGTAATTAAAGTCGGATCCACTCGTGTTTTAGACGGGGCAGTGATATCTTAAACCTGTTAATGTACGCATTCAAACAATTTTTTTTTTACCAGCTGTTCTGTATTCACCTTGCAGGTACAACTATGTTGCTTTTATCCTGGATAAATTGTTTAAGTCATGGATGTTTAAAGTTGAACTTCTTCATATTTGTCTAATATTGTAGTTTACTTTTCATTAATGAAGTATGACGCTGCGCTGTCAGTACGCTTGTCCATGTTTGTGATGGGTAAAATGTTGCTAACCCCCCCCTTTCATTTGAACGCGCACTCAGCCGTACAGAGAATTACCGAGTTGATAACCGGCGTCGTAGGACCGCTTAGCGAGATCACATTTTTTAGGGTTAGTTAAGCCAGATAACTCAAACACATCATGGGTATGTTGAACTGGATTCGTATTACTGACCAACCAGGTCTCACCAAAATACGTGAAATGTACACGTCTCCTTAACATCGCATTATCTGGTGGAGACACGGAATCTGCTAAATTACGTGTCGGCACCACAGAAACAACCCCAATATAAAGTGAATGAGGATCCTTTTTCGTGGTGGACACACATTTCTGCAATGTCCCGCTGTGAGCTTAATGTTGTTTTCTACCAGTGTTGTAGTCAAGTCACCAATTCACGAGTCCAAGTCACTCTCGAGTCACCACTCTTCGAGTCCGAGTCCCTCAAGGACACATGCAGCCTCACAAAGGTCCCTCTGTCTGACACATACAGCTGTTTCTACACGGACCACTATTGCGGTAAGCATGTTGTAACTTCCGGTTGTTGTTGTCATCTCCGGGTATCCCGTGTGCCTGTTCTGTTGCTGATAGCTTGTTATCTTAACTTAATCGATCGTTTTAAAACTCTTGATCACGGCAACTGCCTGACGTTGTAATCACACGTTACTACAGCTTAAGCACTCACAAACTCTCCTTCTCTTAGCGACTGTAACTCCACAGTTGCCTACACTCTTTTCGGGTTTGCTAACGGTAGCTACTTTAGCTTGATAGCTAGCCATGGCTCTTTCCCCACCCTCGGGTGCTATTTCCTGCTCTAACTGTCTCATGTTTGGTTACTCCCCTACCTCCTTTACTGGTACCGATACATGTGTTAAATGTAGTATAGTTGTTAGGTTGGAGGCGGGAATCATAGCCATAGAAGCCCGGCTCCGCATCTTAGAAAATAACTCAGCTACAGTAAAGCCCATGTTAGCCGGTGCGGACCGGCAAAAGGTAGCTCCTCTTAGCCGTCCCCCGGCAACTCCCGAGCAGCAGGGAGAATGGGTGACTGTTCAGAAGGGGCATAACGCGAAACCCGCAGGTCCCCACCAACCCGTTCACGTATCTAACAGATATTCCCCACTCAGCGAGACACCCGCTGAGAAGCCAACTCTGGTTATTGGTAGCTCTATTATGAGACACGTGAATTTAGAGACCGATGCCTCCACAGTCACATGCATTCCGGGGGCCAGAGCGGGCGACGTTGAGGCGCATCTTAAACTGCTGGCTAAAAATAAACGTAAATACAGTAGGATTGTTATTCACGTCGGTGGTAATGATGTTCGTTTACGCCAATCAGAATGCACCAAACTTAATGTGGCGTCGGTGTGTAGTTATGCTAAAACAATGTCGGACACCGTAATCTTCTCTGGTCCCCTCCCCAATCTGATCAATGATGACATGTATAGCCGCATGTCATCATTTCAGCGCTGGTTGTCTTGGTGGTGCCCAGCAAACAATGTGGGCTTCGTGAATAATTGGACAGCCTTCTGGGGAAAACCTGGTCTGATTAAGAGAGACGGCATTCATCCTACTTTGGAAGGTGCAAATCTCATTTCGGCAAACATTTCAGGGCTCTGTGGACTTAATCCATGACAAACTGGAGTTGAGACCAGGAGGCAGAGTCGCAGTCTTACACGCTTCTCTGCGCTCTCTCCTAGGCAGTCATCCATAGGAATCCCGACCCCAATAAAATACCCAATATTAACGGTGTGTGTGTCTGCCCAAGGACAATTTAAGGTAAAACCTAATAGAGGTGTCATACATAATAACCTAATAAAAGTAAATGTAACAACTACTACAGTGCAACAAAACAGGAAGATTAAATGTGGTCTCTTAAACATAAGATCTCTAGCATCTAAAGCAATACTGGTAAATGATTTAATATCAGATTATAATATTGATATATGCTGTCTCACTGAAACTTGGTTGAGACATGAAGAATATGTCAGCATAAATGAGGCCACTCCACCCAGCCATATCAATACTCATATTGCCCGAGGCACGGGCCGAGGAGGTGGAGTTGCAGCAATCTTTGACTCAAGTTTACTTATCAATACTAAACAAAAATTAAATTATACCTCCTTTGAAAGCCTCATTTTCAGTCTTACGCATCCGACCTGGAAAACTTTGCAGCCAATCTTATTTGTTACAGTGTACCGTGCACCAGGTCCTTATTCAGAATTCTTATCAGAATTCTCTGAGTTTTTATCAGCTTTGGTTCTTAAAACAGATAAAGTAATTATCGTAGGTGACTTTAATATTCATGTTGACGATGATAAAAATAGCCTTACTGTTGCATTTAATTCTATATTAGATTCTGTTGGTTTCTGTCAGAGTGTAAATAAACCAACCCACTGCTATAATCACACTCTTGACCTTGTTCTGACTTATGGTATTGAAATTGAGCAACTATTAGTCGAACCGCATAATCCTGCTTTATCCGACCATTTCTTAGTAACTTTTGAAGTACTGTTACTAGACTACAAAGCATTAGCCAAAAGCTCCTGCAGCAGAAACCTATCTGTTAGTGCTATAGCCAAATTTAAGGAAGAGATTCCACCAATACTTAACTCGATAGCATGTCTGCATGTAGGGGAGGAAACTTATACAAAATGTACACCCCCCCAAATTGATCATGTTGTTGATAGTGCTACAGATGCGCTGCGAATAAAATTAGACTCTGTTGCTCCTTTGAAAAAGAAGAAAATAAAACAACATAGATTAGCTCCATGGCATAATGCCGAAACCCGCAAAATAAAGCAAAAGTCGAGACAACTTGAAAGGATATGGCGTTCCACTAAACTTGAAGAATCTCGTTTAATTTGGCATATTACTCTCAATGAATATAAGAAAGCACTGCGTAAAGCGAGAGCAGCATACTACTCTTCATTAATAGATGAGAATAAGAATAATGCAAGATTTCTTTTCAGCACTGTAGCCAGGCTGACAGAGAGCCACAGCTCGACTGAGCCTTCTATTCCCATAGCACTCAGTAGTAATGATTTTATGTGCTTTTTTAACGATAAAATTGTTACTCTTAGAAACAAAATCAATGACCTCTTGCCTTTGACCAGTATAGTGTTATCAACAGCTCCCGGAAACGTAAGTTCTAATAATATTACACTAGATAGTAAACTAGAATGCTTTTCAGCCATAAACCTTGAACAATTAAATTCAATGATTCTCTCTTCTAAACCATCAACGTGTATCTTAGACCCGATTCCAACTAAGCTGTTAAAAGAAGTTTTTCCATTAATTAGCACTTCTTTATTAAATATTATGAATATGTCTTTATTATCAGGCTATGTTCCAAAATCATTCAAAGTAGCAGTGATAAAACCGCTTCTTAAAAAGCACAACCTCGATCCAGAGGTTTTAGCCAACTATAGACCTATTTCTAATCTTCCGTTCCTCTCAAAAATTCTTGAGAAAGCAGTCGCAAAACAGCTGTGTGATTACTTAAGAAACTATGATTTATTTGAAGATTTTCAGTCTGGCTTTAGAACACAACATAGCACAGAGACAGCTCTGGTTAAAGTCACAAATGACATTCTAATAGCCTCTGACAAGGGACTTGTCTCTATTCTTGTCTTACTCGATCTTAGTGCTGCATTTGATACTATCGACCATGATATCCTATTGCAAAGACTAGAGCACTTAGTTGGCATACAGGGAACTGCTTTAGGCTGGTTTAGGTCTTATCTATCTGAACGCTCTCAGTTTGTACGTGTCAACGATGAATCTTCCATGCAAACCAAAGTTAGCCATGGAGTGCCACAGGGCTCAGTGCTTGGACCTATTTTGTTCACCCTATATATGCTTCCATTAGGCAATATTATAAGGAATCATTCTGTAAACTTTCATTGTTATGCGGATGATACTCAACTATATTTATCAATCAAGCCTGATGAAATTAATCATCTAAATAAAATTCAAGACTGCCTCAAGGACTTAAAAACGTGGATGACCTTAAATTTTTTGATGTTAAACACGACCAAAACTGAAGTTATTGTACTTGGCCCGAAGAATCTACGAAACAAATTATCTAAAGATATATTAACTATGGATGGCATTAATTTGGCCTCCAGTGAGACTGTAAGGAATCTTGGTGTTATATTTGATCAGGATTTATCCTTTAACGCCCACATAAAATCAATTTCAAGGACCGCCTACTTCCATCTACGTAACATTGCAAAAATCAGGCATATCTTGCCTCAAAACGATGCAGAGAAACTAGTCCATGCATTTGTTACTTCAAGGCTGGATTATTGTAACTCCTTATTATCAGGGTGTACCAAGAAGTCAGTCAAGTCGCTTCAGCTGATTCAAAATGCTGCAGCTCGTGTACTAACCAGAGTTAGGAAAAGGGACCACATTACTCCTGTTCTGGCTGCCTTACACTGGCTCCCTATAGAACACAGGATAGAATTTAAAATTCTTCTTCTCGCCTACAAAGCCCTTAATGGGCAGGCGCCATCTTACCTTAAAGAACTCATTATACCCTATTGTCCTACTAGGGCATTGCGTTCCAAGAATGCAGGGTTGTTGGTTGTTCCTAGAGTCTCTAAAAGTACAATGGGAGCCAGAGCCTTTTCTTATCAAGCTCCACTTTTGTGGAATCAGCTTCCAGTTTGTGTTCGGACGGCAGACACCCTATCCGTTTTTAAGAGTGCGCTTAAGACTTTCCTTTTTGATAAAGCTTATAGTTAGGGCTGATTAGATTCAGCCCCTAGTTTTGCTGATATAGGCTTAGTTTGTCGGGGGACATCTTACTTCTTCCTTCTCTCTGTCTATACCTGTGTACTCTCATGTTCCGATTAACCCAGCTTCCCCAAATGTCTTTCTTTTTGGTGTCTATATACGCCGGGATCCGGAGTCATGGATGATCCTGCGGTCCTGTGTCATGGATTGCGAGTCCTGGATCTTGAGACGTGGCTGCGGTCCTGGATCATAAGTCCTGGATGGATATCCTCGTGGATTCATCTTCTTATTATACACACATGCATTTCAAAACATTTGGACTATCTATGTTGCAAATGTATTATCTTTTCAATTTACACACGGCATCTATTGCACGTCTGTCCGTCCTGGGAGAGGGATCCCTCCTCTGTTGCTCTCCCTGAGGTTTCTCCCATTTTTCCCTTTAAACTGTGGGGTTTTCTCTGGAAGTTTTTCCTTGTACGATGTGAGGGTCTAAGGACAGAGGGTGTCGTATTGTCATACTGATATTCTGTACAAACTGTGAAGTCCACTGAGACAAATGTAACATTTGTGATATTGGGCTATATAAATAAACATTGATTGATTGATTGAAGGAGTGTCCGAGCCGAGTCCGAGTCATCATTACCTGTGTTCGAGTCCGAGTCCAAGTCCGAGTCACCTAAGAACTGTCCAAGTCAAGTCCGAGTCACAAGTCTTCATGTGTAAATCTTCGTGGATATATGTGTTGAAATGTAGCTGCTCCTCTACATTGCTTTTATCCTGTCATGTTATACTAATCTGTCTATTGAACTGCTGTGAAGCGAGTTTGGCTACAATTCTTGTAATAGGTGCTGTACAAATATAAAGCTTATTACTAATATTAATATATATAAATAAATAGGGGTGTAACGGTATACGTACCCGTACCAAAATTATTCGGTAAGGGCCCTTCGGTTCGGTACACTACCGAAGTGTACCGAACGAATATAACTTTAAACGTAAAAAAAATTTAGAACGTGAACAACTTTTTGGAAGTAATCTCAGGTGCTGCGTCGCAGCATTCAGAGTAATTTGCTCACATTGGATTCAACGCGTCATCGAGCGACCAAGTCATTTCATTGGACAAGAGGCATACTATGAGAGCTGGTCACAGGGATGCGTTCAAATTTAGTCAGTAATTTGAGGAACTGTCGAAATCGCGAATGCAGATCAAGTTGAGCTTGAAAATCCTCCAGCCTCATTGAAGTCTCCGGTTTGGGAACATTTTGGTTTCGCAGTTACGTACAAGGATGATGGACAAATACAGGTGGACCGAACCAAAGCTGTTTGTCGGCATTGTTCAACTAAAATTGGTTACACGGCTGGCAATAAATCAAACTTGCACACTCATTTGAAAAGGCATCACCCGAACGTGAATATCACCGGTACCAAAATAAAAAAGACTGAAGTGCAAACCCAACTCCCGCTAGCATTTAAGCCTCCACCGCTCGCAAAAAGTTCAGACCGAGCCAAAGCTATTACAAACGCCAAATATCCTTATGTTGCCATGTTAGCATAGCGCTACCTGGCTGTATCTGCTACCTCTGTCCCTAGCGAGAGGGTGTTCTCCACAGCAGGAGACATTGTTAGTGCCAGCAGATCTGCCCTTTCGGCAAGCAATGTGGACAAGTTAATTTTTCTTTAAAAAAACATAAAAATACAATGACAAGCAAGTCATAATGTCAAACTGGCTGCTTAGGTACAGTACAGTCCAAATAAAGATTATTTCAGTTCATCGAAATGCTGCACCTTAATGTTTATTTTTTTAATATTTTTTATTTATTTGGGTGAATATTCACAGTTTAATAATAATTAAAAAAAACTAAAAATATGTTATGTTTTGTGATAATTTTTTCTGCTGTACCGAAAACGTACCGTTGAACCGAAATGTTTGTGAACCGTTACACCCCTATAAATAAACTATATTTAAAATGAGTTACCTTTTAGAGAAGTGATTATATTTGTATGCCAATATTTTCCTATGGTAAAGTTTTCGTTTTGCACTTTTATTTTGATAGTAATAAGATCGGGACTCTTATTTTGAAGGGACTTTTACGGTTTACTGTTAAAGATTTATTCCCAGAAATCACATGGCTACTTAGCATGCAAAATGAGTCATTCTGCATGTTAAGTAGCCATGTGCTTTCCTGTTATCGGCTGAATCTTTATTTATTGATTAGATCACGTTACTCTGATGATAGTGTTCAAGAAAGCCTATATGTCTGAACTGGATCCTTAGAGTAATGTGTTACGGAACCTTCTCTTCAATATTGTTTCCACATAACGAGCATTTTGCGCTGCTCTTTTCCAATGTGGAAGCAGAATGTGTGAAAGCATACAGCAGATGCGGGGTGTGTCTCTAGACATCTTTAGACTGGAATAGCGGGGCCCAGTACAGTGCATTATGAGTAATACAACTGTGATTTTTATTAATTTAGTTTGTTTTTAAGGAAGGCCAGAGCTTCAGCTATGTCAAATAGATTGTTCCCTTTAGTTAACGTTATTTAAAAGACAATTATATTCCTATTTGATCATTTCCCCCCTTATTGTAGGCTAATATTAGTCATTTGAAAAATATATAATGATGATAATGATGGTGAAAACCAGTAACCATCGTCATTCTGATCATGTGGTTTCACCATCATTATATATTTGTCAAATGACTAATATTAGCCTACAGATGTAGCACTGAATTTCGGACTCCAGCTTACAGCTTCCTCCCTACGGCCTGCCAAAGACCAGAAAAGAGGAATGTTAAGCCCTCCCACTATTTTCCAAGAGGGCGTTGCCAGATTTTCAATTTCAGGTTTTAACCAGGAGATGGCGCTTCATTCACAAATACAGAAAGACAAGTTTCATGGACTTTCAGTGTTTAAGAGCATTTGAACACATCGATATTTTTAGATCAACTAAAGTATATCTAATCTTGTAATTCAATAATATATAGTCTTTATATATTAAATAATCATAATTATAATGTAAATGTTTACATTACACTTCTTTATTTGTTATGCTCATACTTTAACCTTTACAATCGTTTGCTTTAATATGCAGTATATTTTTGTGTTTGCTTCCTCCTGCTCCCTTTCGGACACATATTGTATGATTTATTATTATTATTAATATGAAGATATTATTAAGATAAGATAAGATTTTACTTTATTGATTGAACATTTTAGTTTAGAATGTGCTGTCCCACGGTAATTCAGAAGGCTCACAGGTCACATTCCGACCATTATTTAAAACAATAGGTGCTTTCACACCGTCTACAGTTTGATTTGTATAGAGGGAGCTCTGTCAGTTTTCGAATTACCCATTTGCTTTCGGGGAGCCCTATTTTTCAGAGCACATCCTGCTACTAAATATGTCACACGCACGCTCTGTTGACTGGCGCAGCAGCGCGGATGCGATCAATTGCTATAAAAACACTCTTCTACTAATACAGACGGTGTCACTATGCCGGCGGATGTGGCCGTTGTTGAAGCCTCTTCAGGCTCCGCATCGGCAGGCCTCTCCCTCGGTGTGGAGCTGTCAAACTCGACCCTAACGCTGCTTACAGCCGGCCAACTAAAAGTTGTTTTCCGTTCACGTTGTCATTTTTAGACTCCTTCGCTTCTTTGCTTGTGAATCCAAAAGCTGTGACACTTGGCTGTTTTCGTTTTGCCATATTTTTTTATTACACAGCCAGAGTTAAAGAAATATCAATATGAACATTTCAAATACCGCGCCGGCATCACCGCCATAATCATAGCAACGTAAGTAAGAATGCAGCGCCGCCACATACAGATGGCAACACCCAGACATATTCACAAATATAAAACAAATATTCAGAAACTGTAATGAACAATAACTATTATTTATTTCAAGAACTGTTATTTACAGAAACTCAACATTTCTAATCTGTGTGACACAAATATGCACGATTGTTTTGGGCTCCCCCTATTTATCTCAAAGTCAGCCTTCAGGGGAGCTCCCTCCCTCTTCGGGGGAGCCAAGCTCCTCCTAGCTCCCCCCCATTTCGAACAGTGTCTGTGGCTGAATGGCCAGCGATTAGGTGCGGCGCATTTGTCATAGGTGATCAGAGCTAACTGCCTGCCGTCAGATTTCATTTAAAAAACAGATCTGATTTTAAGACTATTTCTGCGCTCATAAAGAATGATAAGAATAAGAATAATGCGTATTGAACTGGTTTCATTAATTAGTGAGTTTATTTAACACTAGAACCGCCAATCGGGTCAATTTGTGTGATGTGTGTTGTGTGTGTGCAATGTAACTTTTTTTCAATAAAATATTAAAGTCTCCCAGTCCCTGAAATTTCCTGAAAGTGTGTTATGTAGCACCCTATGTTGTTAAAAATGGCATTCTAATAGCGGGATTTGACAGGTTTAGGTAGGCCTATACAAAAACCTCTGGCGGTTCTAGTGTTAAGGTAATTAGGTACAGTAGAAGCCCTTTTTTATCAGTAACGAATTTAGCAGTTGAACATAAAAGTCAACTAACTGAGGGTCACTTGCAATGACAGTGTTGTGTCTAACTGTAAGCTTGTCACTCAGAGTAACCTACCGTTAATTTAGCTGCTGGAGAAGAAAGATCAAAGGGGGTGGGGGGAGAGAGCTGTAGTTGATGGGCCATTAGTTGTGTAAATACACAGCTGAGAGCTGCCGTTTCATTCAACTATTTAAAAAACTGTAACAACGGACTATTTTTCTTAGCGGATGCATGTGAATTTAAATCAATACATACAACTATTTTTTAAATCAATAAAAACATTTTCTAAATCCATAAAAGCATTTCAATTAATATTGGGAGTCATGTCGTTACTTTGTTGAGAATTTGGCCGTGTAATAAGCGGGATCATTTGCAGCGACTTGTTCCTTATGGGGAAAATAACACCCGTCATGTGTGTGTAGAGGTGTGTGTGGTTAAAACACTTTCATGAAGTGAAGGAATTTCCTTCTATAAAACAGCTGTGGGCAGCAGTGAGTGTCACGGACATGAATTCATAGATCAAGGCAGACTGGTGCACACACTCTCCTGTCCTGCCAGGCGACACGCCCGTTCTAAGCCGTGTCCCTCACTCCTCACATCCCAAGCATCCCCAAAAAGTGTATTATGTTGTTACATCGTTTCAGATGTTATGTTTCAGTTGTGCTCTGTCTATGTTCAGTGATGCAAACTTGTCACCTTTCGGCGAAATTCGCCGTTTTGAATCCAAAATAAGTCGTTTGTGTGATTCATGTAGATCTGCAATACAAATATTTTTGGGGTATGGGGGGGGCTGGGACCCGGAGTAATCTGCGGCCGTGAGCTGTTATGTGCCATCATGACACGCATGGTGTTCTTTTTTTATATATTATAATGAAGTACGAGCTGTGTGCTCGAGTCTTCCTGCCTGTCGGCTCTGCTCATGGATGTATAATAAGGCTCTGCTGCTCCGAGATGATGGTCTAGCTTCAGCAGCTACATTACCTACGGGTGCGTTCGTTAATATTAACTGTGCGTCCGGAGTCACTGTGGCACAGACTGGACCGCTGGTGAACAGCTGTTAGAACGGGCTGTTCAGGTGTTCAGAGCAGAGCTCCCTGTCGGAGCGGCAGAGCGTGATGTGAACTGAAAAGTTCTTCTGTGGCAATATTATTTAAGGAATCGTTGAGCTAGCTAGCTAGCATACATTGGCACTATCTGCTAACGTTAGCTTTAGCCTTCTATTTCTAATAGTTTTTTTCATAGGCTATAAACAGAGGTGGTATAAGTATATATATTGTACTTGAGTAAAAGTAGAAGTACTCAGATCTTGTACTTGAGTAAAAGTAGAAGTACTCAGGTCTTGTACTTGAGTAAAAGTAGAAGTACTCAGATCTTGTACTTGAGTAAAAGTAGAAGCACACAGATCTTGTACTAGAGTAAAAGTAGAAGTACTCAAATCTTGTACTTGAGTAAAAGTAGAAGCACACAGATCTTGTACTAGAGTAAAAGTAGAAGTACTCAAATCTTGTACTTGAGTAAAAGTAGAAGCACTCAGGTCTTGTACTTGAGTAAAAGTAGAAGCACACAGATCTTGTACTAGAGTAAAAGTAGAAGTACTCAGGTCTTGTACTTGAGTAAAAGTAGAAGTACTTAGATCTTGTACTTGACTAAAAGTAATAGTCCCAGAGTGTAGGAATACTCTGCTACAGTAAAAGTCCTCCATTCAAAATGTTCCTCAAGTAAAAGTAGAAAAGTATTATCATCAAAATATAGTGAAAGTAGCGACAGTAAAAGTAGTCATTGTGCAGATTGCTCCATTTCAGAATAATAGATATGATAAGTTTTATAATGATTGATCATGAAAGTGTTCTCAAAGCTGGTAAAGGTGCAGCTAGTTTGAATGACTTTGTATACTGCAGGGTAGCTTGTGGATTTACTCCAGGTGGAACTAAAGTCTGAATTAACACTTGATTATATTTCACTTCATTAATCCAGATCTGTGAAGTAACTAAAGGTATTAAATACATGTAGTGGAGTCAAAGTACACCATGTACCTCTGAACTGTAGTGGAGTAGAAGAACAAAGTAGCAAAACATTGAAATACTTAAATAAAGTACAAGTATCTCAAAATTGTGCCCAAGTATAGTACTTGTTGAGTTTATGAACTTACTTACTTTACACCATGTGGCTATAAAGATAAAAAGACTTAAGCCTTGCACAGACGCATGAAAATACATTTTGAAAATGCTCAACAGTGCTGCCAAAATTATAAACTGACTGCTCCACAATTTAAAATAAATGCTTTAATATATTTCTATTAGATGTGACTCTTTGGCGTTTCTGTTATTATTAACACTGCTGCTTTAGTTGTTCTGACTGCTAAAATCCTCTGTCATTCCGTGGGGTGGGGGAGCCGGGGGCTCGGATCCTTGTCACCTTTTTCATACCTGATGAGTTTGCATCCCTGTATGTTAAAAAGCCTCAGTCACCTTAATTCATGTAATAAAAACATCTCAGGTCAGTAACACTCAAAGCTAAATGTGCAATACCATGTTCAGCTATGTTACTATTTATAATGTTATTGTTGTTACATTGGAAGATGTACATATTGAAATGATTTCTTAACTTACAGTAGGCTATTTTTTACAATGTGTGTTGGAAGGATTTATTAAATTACAATGAATATTGTCATTGTTGAAGGCTTTTAGATAAGGGTGAACTATAAGCCTGAATTACATAAGATTTTATACCTAAAAACATAAAAGCCACAATAAATAAGTCACAATTATTGTAGTTATTTTTACCTCCCGTATTGCTTTCAACCCACCAGCTTTTATGGTGTTGTTACGTCACTAACTGTAAGCTTGTCACATACAGTCTATGGTCACTCAGAGTAACCTACTGTTAATTTAGCTGCTGGAGAAGAAAGATCAGGGGGGGAGGGGGGGAGAGAGCTGTGGTTGATGGGCCATTAGTTGTGTAAATACACAGCTGAGAGCTGCCGTTTCATTCAGACTGTTTAAAAAACTGTAACAACGGACTATTTTTCTTAGCGGATACATGTGAATTTAAATCAATACATACAACTATTTTTTAAATCAATAAAAACATTTTCTAAATCCATAAAAGCATTTCAATTAATATTGGGAGTCATGTCGTTACTTTGTTGAGAATGTGGCCATGTAATAAGCGGGATAATTTGCAGCGACTTGTTCTTTATGGGGAAAATAACACCCTTCATCCAGATGAGGATCCCTCCGCTACACTTTGGGATCCTGATCGACCGACGAAACTCCATTAAAATATACATATTTTTGGTGAATTACTGAGTTTAGGCACGTTAATAACGTTTTAATGAAGTTGAATAGAGTATATTCATATGTGTCAGTGATTTCATGTCAATTCGGCGAACATAAACATAAATGATCGTGGTGAAGATGATGATTAAATTAGGATTAAAAATCGAGAGCCGGGCTGCATTTCCTCCCGTTCGAATAACAAAATTATTTTGTTAAATAACAACATTGTGATGTTTTGTAAATGATTACATGTCTCTTATTTAGCACAGTAGTATGATATCCGTGACATATGGATCTTAACAAAGTTCCGCTGTACATCCAGCATACTGTATCTCACTTTATTTCACATGAGCTCCAGTGTGGAACCCCACTGCACCCCCTGGTGGATCAATGATCCATTGCAGCTGGCTTCATTATAATTACATTTATCTATCACGGGGGCGGTCTCAAGTCAAGCTGGAGGTTTTCCCTTGAGCGAGGGCAGATCACGTACCAATCACGGCCCTCGCGTTTCAAACTGTCTGAAATGAATCGCTACATCTGTACAATAAGGGGGGACATGATCAAATAGGAATATAATAAATAATTTAATACAAATCACAGTTGTATTACACACAATGCAGAGAGAGATATGCAAAATACACCGCATGTAGTACACAAACCTCCGCTGTGGATTTTCAAAACAAAATACAGTAAAACTGGTTGCAAGCCAAAGTTTAACTCTGAGGTCTAAGCCATTTTTTCATGTTAGGCTTGCCTGGGCTTTTTTTTGTAAAAATGCTATTAAAACATGAACCTTGGTGACCATTGCGCTGGCCTGCATGGTCTGCCTACAAAACAAAAATAAAAAAACGTTTATGCAGCCCCAACAACAGCCTCTGATCATCAACAGACTTCATGCAATGCTTCATTGGATGCATTATATAATAATCTCTATCTCACTCCTAAAACATCTAAATCTACTTTCAGCATGGATAAATGTTCATAAAATACATCCATTGTTTGTTTTATATGCTTCTTGAAACCCTAAAAAACACAAATTTTCTAGAACTTCAACTTGGTGTTAAAGGGATCAGAACAACTCCATACCACCCTGAAACTGATGATCTTGTATAACGTTGTAATTGTACACTGAAACAAATGTTGAGAAAATGTATTGATGATACTGGCAAAGAGTGGGATAAATGGTTGCCTTTCCTTTTGTTTGCATACAGAGTAGTGCCACAGGTTTCAACTGGTTTCTCCCCTTTTGAGTTGTTATATGGCAGACAGGTCAGAGGCCCTTTGGACGTGCTGAAGGAGAACTGGGTGGCTGTTGAGGCAACGGCAACAACAACATTATCTCCTACATCCTGCAGATGAGAGGTAAACTGGAGAGTTACAGAGAAACGGTCAAAGAACACATGCATGAAGCTCAACATAAGCAGAAGGTGTGGTACGACAAACGTGCTTGTGAAAGAGAGCTGAAGGCTGGCCAGAAAGTCTTGATACTGCTCCCTACAGGGCCAAGTAAGTTACTAGCCAAGTGGCTAGGCCCTTATACAGTAACCCGAAAGGCAGGCCCTGTGACCGATGAAATTCTCTGTCCTGATAAAAGAAAGTGCAAACAGTTGTTGCATGTAAACCTATTAAAAGAATATCATGACAGGAAAAACCAGAAGGCAGGTGGAGAACATGTTCTGATGATCCAAGATGTCCAGCTGGAAGAAGATGATGAGTTGGAAGCAGAGGAGGCTGACATGGTGCCGTACAGAGAGAAGTGTAAACCCCAGGCCCCTCCGGAGCAGGCAATCTTGGAAAAACCTGGACGCACTGATGTGATAAAGCATAACATTGTACTGAAGGACACTAAACCTGTTCGCCTGAGGAATTCCTGAAAGAATGATGGAACCACTGAGGAAGGAGGCTGAGTCGATGTTGGACAAACTGAATTGTAACTGGCAGTGACGTGACGTGGCAAGATGGCGGCGGGCATTTCGGGCGCAGTGTCAGCGATCTATCTGTGCATGGTTGCTCTGAATCTCGGGCCTCTGTTTGGCTACACCACTCATCTTGCCTCCTTGGTAAAACCACACGCGGGGGATATATCATTATTTGTACCAGCAACATGGCTGAATATCAAGCACTTCGGCCATGGTCGGCAAGTAATATACAGTACATTCATCTGGCACTCCTGGCAGACTCTCTCCAACACAAAAAAGGGACACAAATGAAAAAAGGAGAATATTGGGCCCCAGCGGGTCTCTGCGGTCTCGCGCTGACGGCTGCCGACCTAGCAGCAGGACCTTTACCCACACCACCGGAGGACTGCGGGTCCACACCGAGGCCTGGTAGCCGAGTAGCGGAGATTTCCGCGTCGCCGGCTGGCTTCGGACGATGCGGGCTAACGGAACAGCTAGCTCTGCCAACGGTTCTCTGTGATCTCACGCTGTCGGCTACTGGCCTAGCGGCAGGGTCCATCGCCACACCATCAGAGGACTGGGGGCCCACACCTAGGGCTGGAGGCATAGCGGCGGAGATCCACGCGTCACCGGCTGGCTTCAGACGAGGCGGGCTATGCTGAACAGCTGGCTCTGCCAAGTAGTGCTGGGGGGAAACGATTATTTTGAAAACGATTAATTGGGCGATTATTTTATCGATTAGTCGACTAATCTAACGATTATTTGTCTGTTGTTCGATTAATAAAAAACATAATGTATCTCAAATAAATACCAAAAAATTCTTAATAATTTAGTTTTTTTTTTATTGCACAGCAAAATAAGAAATATAGAATAAAATTATACAAAATAAAAAGGCCAGCCTGTTTACTCTTACAGTCCAACAAAAAATCTCTTCTGTAAAAAATTACAAAAGATAACAAATGTAGTGCAAAAACAAACACTGTGACGTGCACAGTACAGAAATGTATGACAACTGCGCACCAGCTTACGTGCAGCCCTGGCCTGGACATTGCTTGGCTCTGTTAGTTGACATACATTGATACTAGGGATGTCCCGATCACCTTTTTTTGCTCCCGATCCGATTCCGATCATTTGAATTTGACAATCTGCCGATACCGATTTTTCCCGATCCGATCTTTATGCAATGCATTAAAGGTGGGGTAGGTAATTTTGGAGAAAGCAGCTCGAGTGCGCTAGAATTTGAAAATACACAGCCGGAAGAAATCTGCTACTTCCTTACAGAGCCCCTCCTCCAACACACACGAATGTGCACATGACCAATGAGGGCACGAGATAAGTTTGTGCAGAGATGGAAGGCTGACAGGCAGGTAGGCCATCCAGTTATTTTAACCAGGCCGGCTAAAATGATTGGTCGTGCTTTTGACAGTACTACGGCTTCCACAGATGACATTTTTTATGGATTTTTTGTCAAAGCACTTCAGATATTCATTGCTATCGGGATGTTAAGAGCATTCCATGGAATATAACAAAAAGTGTATCTCGAGCCGGTTTCTCAAACTTACCTACCCCACCTTTAAGAGAAAAAAAAGGAAAAAAGCATTCAAGTTGTCCCTTAAGGTTATTTTTTTATTGAAATTACCCATTCTATCCAACATGGATAGCTTCACAGCAGCATTGGATCAAAACAAAATAAAGCTTATCAGTGGTTCACCACAAAATAACCTTTCCTTTTAAACGTCTCTGAAAGTGTTAGTTGTTTCAGTGCCGTTACCTGAGTGGCCGCTTTGTACTCGTCGTGTTCTTGGTGGTGTTTGTTTCTCAGGTGGCGTATTAATTTATATTGGTCGTGTTGAACGTAGCTCTGTTCTTTCCACCACGCGGAACCTCCGCCTTGCAAACATTGCATCTGGCTGTTACACTGCCTTCGCTTTCAATTTTAAATCACTTCCAAACTCTTGACATATCCTCTGTCCCGACTTCGGAGTCACCAGCTGAATGTTAGCTTAGCTTACTGCTACTATTAGACACTGCGTCATGCCCACTCTGTTGCCAGATTTGAGAGAAATAAGCAACCAGGTCTTGGTTGCTTATTTCTCTCAAATCTGGCAACAGAGTGCCCAAAAGAAGCAACACATACATGATGTTGTGTAATTATAAACCAAAACTAAGGCCTCAGGATGACTTTAAGACGTGAACATGGTCATTTTTGTTTTGTAACATTAAATAAAATAATACAAATAATTTATAAAAAGAAAAAATCCCCGATCCCCTTCTCCCGATTCCGATCTTTTGAAAATCACGTGATCGGCTCCGATCCCCGATCACGTGATCGGATCGGGACATCTCTAATTGATAGTATATGCTGACTAACGTTAGTCTAATGTTTTGTTTGACTCGTAAACGACCACAACATGAGTTAGCGCTCTGTGCAGTTTGTTCGTTCCGGGTTAGTAGCGGCTAGATAGCGGTGTTCTGCAGACCTAAACTAGCTACCATTCCAGCCAACATTAAATGCTGACAAACGTTAACCAACACACAGCTGGCGCCGCTAGCTAGGTAGCTAACATTAACTACTAACCAACCAAGCACGAACAAACCGCACGGAGAGCTATAAGATAGTTAGCACTACCGAAGTGCACTGAACTCAAGCTGCACAACACACTACACAAACGTGGAATTAATTAAGCCAAAGTCAGGACTTACTTATCATTGTTCCCTCCACGAGAGACAAGGGGGTGCCTCCGCTTTAAATGCTCCAACATCGCTGTTGTGCTAGAGTGGTATGCCAACTCCATTTGGCAAAGACTGCGAATAACAATGCCTTTGCGTTTTGGACTAAATTGAAAGTACTCCCATGCTTTTGAAGACCTAGGGGGAGAGGTTTTTGTTTGGGGGCTTTTTGCAGGGCTTCATAAGCAATCCTGTGAGGAGGAGGTGTTAGCCATTTCAGTCTCCATAGTGTTTAAAGTGCGATTGCGAACTGCTTGTTGTTGTCTTGGGTGACCCACGTGTGTGTGGCGATGCGTCGACGAGGAAATATATCGTCGACGATATTCTGAAGTTGACGCGTCGACTTCAAATTATACAGCACTACTGCCAAGGGACTGTGGTTCCGCGCCGATGGCTAGCGGCCTAGCAACAGAGAACCACAACCCAACAGCTAGCTCTGTCTGCTCCACTATCAACAACGGCACTGAGGTAAAGCCTAGAAATCCGGTATTTAAAAAACACTGTTACACAAAAATGTTTCTAACAGTGAATCAAGTAAAAATAGTGTGGGATCCTCGGTGCAAGCCGAAGGGACTATTCAGTGAACATTTACATTTCCGCAGCATCTGCAACAAACATGAACAGTTAGAACATCTCCTCCTTGAGTCCAATATTGACTGTTTGGGAATATCTGAATCTTGGCTAAAACAGTCGTCACCATCTTCTATTGTATCTATGTCAGGATATAATGTGTTTAGGAAGGACAGACTGAAGGGAAAAGGAGGGGGTGTGTTGCTTTATGAGTGGAATACCATTACTTGTAGGGAGATTGCTCTTCGAGCTAATGTTGTGTTGGTGTGGAAATCACACTATCTGAGGAAATGTCCCTCATGATTTGCCTATATCGACCACCCACCGCTAAGGTGGATTTCTATGACCAGGTAAAACTCATGCTAAAGGTAAGGTAAGGTAACGGTAAAAAAGTTTGGCAAATCTTAAATAAACTATTAGGTAAACATACCAAACAGGAAAAATAATGTACTAGAATTAAAAATAAATGATGCCCTGTTAAAAGACCCTGCAGTGTTGGCCAACTCTCTATATGAGTATTTCATAAATAGTGTTCTGGACATTACAAAGCTCTTCCCGCCATCTGAGGTCTCACATAGCCCGATTGTGGATACACACCCCGTTTTTGACCTGGAGGAAATCACAGAGGTTGAGGTAAAACATATCATCTTAGGGTTAAGAGGTTCTAAGGCTAGGGTTGCAGACGATTTAGACACCAACTTTATAAAAACACATATCGATTGTCTAATACAACCAATTACTATGTTAATAAATCAATATATCAGCACGAGGGAAGTTCCATCATCCTGGAAGGTGGCCACGGTGACACCGATCTTTAAATCTAGGGATAAGGCAATAATGTCCAATTACAGGGGAGGACACAGCATCTTCCCCTGTGTCTCTAAGGTAGCTGAGAAATGGGTGTCAAAACTAATCACCAAACATTTAGACAAAGGTTTCGCTCCACTCCACCCAATGCAGTTTGGTTTTCGTGCTCACCACTCAACTGAGACAGCTAACTGTGTCTTTGTGGAAAAGGTTAAATGTATGTTGGAGACGAGCCCATATGTAGGTGCTGTCTTCCTTGATCTCAGGAAGGCTTTTGACACAGTTGACCACCAAGTGCTCCTTACAAAGCTAACTCATTTCCATACATTGTCTCAAGTCTTGCTTATCGAACAGAAAACAGTGTGTTTTGGTCAACGGAGCCAAATCGTCCTACCTTTTGAACCCTGTTGGGGTTCCACAAGGTTCCATTCTTGGACCATTACTATTTTCTCTGTACATTAATGACTTGCCTAATGTATGTCCTGAGTTGAATGTGCAAATGTATGCCGATGATGCGGTCATCTTTGTACATGGGAAAAACACTAAAATTATCTCATGTTGTCTCTCTAATGCATTGGGCAAGGTTCAACACTGGCTGAACAACATTTGCTTACAGTTAAATGCAAAAAAAAACAGTATGCATGTTGTTCAGTAAACGACCAGTCAACATCGAAGGATCCAATGTGTTATTAAACGGAGCAGAAATAGAAGTAGTCCCCCACTTCAAGTATCTTGGAGTCATAATGGGCTCAAACTTGACTTTTAAGAAACCTATCAAGAAAGTATCCAATACCGTTAAATTCAACTTGCAACATTTTAAACAAATTAGACCTTTCTTCACTGTCAATGGTGCAAAGTCATACCTCCACTGTATGACTCTATCCCACATTGAATACTGTTTTACAAACTGGTCATTTGCTTTTGCCACAAACCTGAAACCCATAGAACAGCTGTAAAAGAGAGCTATCAAGGTGTTTGACAGAAAGCCACATTCATACCACCACTGTACCATCCTGGAGAAACACAATTTCTTGAGTTTTGACAATTTTAAGTCTTTTAAAAGTATGTGTTTTTTTTTTTATAAATGTTTACATGGACTGGCCCCCCCCTCCCTTAGGGGAATTTATTCATAAAATAACTCATAATGCAAAATGTAAGCACCTTATATTTGAAATGATTATATATTAATTATTGATGCATTAATGTGTTTTTCACATAAATGTTGCACTTGGTAAAAGGTTTCTTGTAGTCCCTTAAATTTGTTTTACCTAGGTACAGTATTTGAGTAAATGTGCTTAGTTACATTCCACCACTGAAAATAGAGGTTTCATACGTCAAGTGAAGCATTATGCTATGTGGAGTCCGATTGGGTGTCAAAGTAGCACCAAATAAAAAAACAATGGTTACTTTGCTGTTTAGGTAACGTTTTTCTAACCCACAAAAGCAAAACCACTCCAGGCCTCTCCAGGGCAGTGATTGATGGCTGGGCTGGCTGCTCTAAGGTCAGCCTCACCGCTGGGGCCAGGCCATCCTAAACCCAATACCACAGAGCAAATATTATTACAGTTAATTGTGCAAGTGGGTCAGGTTCAATTACACCAAAAGAGCGCATCCACCAGCTCACCTTTATGTAAACCTAGGTGGAGAGGGAGATGAGCTGACCCCCCCCGTGATGGAAAGAAACCTTCACACTCCAGCAGAAAGTCTGTACATGTGTCGCCATATTCTTCTTATTTGCGTGGATAACTTGGTAGACGTGATGTCATGCTGAGATATTTTCAGTGCAGTGAACTCGACAAGAACATTTCCTCAGGTTTTTTCTTTTAACAGAAAAAGGCTAAATCTAAACAAATATACTTGACACATATTCCTTAAATCTGGTGAATAAAGAATTGTGACCAAGAAGTGTACTGTATGGGGAATTTTATTGTAAAAAAAAAAAATCTTTTAAGGATTTCTTGATGGAAAAAACCTCTAATTTGACACTTTTTATAATTCATCTCAGACATATCTGTAGTATGAACTAAAATATTTGGGCACCTTGGTGATATAGTGGTTCAAGTTGCTGCCCATGAACGGCAATTTACCGGTTTCATCTCCAACCAAGGCCATCTCCCATCTCGTACCTCTACTGTCACTATGCTGCTGGAAAGTAAAATAATACTTTACTTTATGTGCAGGTCCATAACCACACTTGACTTAGTAAAAGCTCACACTTTTCAAAGGCTTTATTGTCATGTGCACAGAAGCTACACTGTAGAAATGGCAATGAAAATCTTAAGACCCAAGCTCCTCCAACATTTCAATATAGTTATATAAGACATACAACAATAAAGAAATGAAAACAAGTTGTGCAGGTTATGTTGCAGACCAATGTGCAAGTAATGCAGACAAAGTAAACTATAAACATGTCAGGAAAATAAATAAATACAATAAGCTAAATAATGCAGAGAGTGTTGTAAGTGACCAAGTAAATGCAGGAGTCTATATACATGTATTTACTATAAGATATACAAAGCAGAATGAATCAATACAATTAAATATTGTACAGTAAAATAACGGGACAAATTGATAAATGTAAACACACATCTATGCAATTTTCTGAATATTAAGCAGAGGCAGTTTTTTTAACAGTTTTACATTTCGTATTCAAAAAGAAGTTAGAAACCTCTACACAAAATGAGTCAATCTTACCAAGAAGGCCATATATTAGGTCTGACAGACACATTGATACGTCGGAAATTATTTTCATAATTAATAATGCTTGTCATTTTTTTCGCAAAGCAGCCAAACATTTGCTTGTATTGGACAACATTTTAAGAAGTTGATGCTAATGATTTTCCTACATCAGTGGTTCCCAACCTTTTTTGTCTTGTGTACCCCCTGAGCCTTTTGTCATACCATGAGTACCCCCTCACTCCTACGTGCTGATGATCCTTCACAAGTAGAACGTAACTGATTATTGAATGAAAATAACTTTATTTCATCTCCTTAATTTGAACATCTAATTCTCAGGCATTTTCTTAATTTTAACTTAAATCACTCAATAAAAATGAATATGTTGCCTTGAAAATAAATAATATAATCATATGAAATCAAAAATAATCAACTTATCTTTGCTATATATCTTGTAACATTTAGGCTTAAACCTGGAGCCCCTTTGAATAAGTCCCCTTTAAACAGGCAATTAACTTTAATTCGGGAACAAAACACTTAGCAAAATAATATCCAGAATCAGTATAGGCCTAGCAGTTTCTTTTCACCAGTCATGTGAGCTTTAATGAGACACTTGAGCTTGCTTGTCTTTCATAAGCTTTGATAGTTCTGGAGGCAGTGTGGAAACAGCTGTGAGCAGGCTGGTCTCCACATCCAGTCTGTTCCTCTGCTTGGTTTTGATGTGTGTTAAAGCCGAGAAGGTCACCTCACACAAATAAGTAGAACCAAACGGCAAAAGTTCAATCAGTGCATGTTTTCCCAGTTCAGGATATTCCTTCTCCACATCACACCAAAACTCAGTCAATGACTTCTCAGCATATGCCATCTTCAGACCACGGTCAGATGATAATTCCATCAGAGGCTCCTGCAGCATTGCTGGAAGGCTGTTGCTGCTCTCACTCACAATGAATGGGTTCCTCACCCAATCCAGTCTTTCTGACTTATTTTCAATGTCCTGAAAATAATGGCTGAAATCAGTGCAGAGTTTGGACAGGTGTGCTTGCACCAGTTTGACCACTGGACCCCTGGCAACAGCAGTTGTGGCAAGATGGGCATTGAGTAGTGGGAAACAGCTCAAGTCTCCCCATACTTGTCAACCCTCCCGATTTTCGCGGGAGACTCGCGATTTTATTGCCCTCTCCCGGTTTCCTCCTGGGGTCATATTTCTCCCGCATTTCTCCCGATTTCTGACAAAATCAGATTTACACACGACTGTTTCCACTCTGACTTTAATACAGCTACACCATTGTTTGGTTTCCATGGTAACACGTCTCTTTAGTAGGGCGTGCAACTCAAAGTCTGAGCGGGTGAGGCAGATATTCACAGAAAACAAAACAAGAATCGACAACTACTCTACTCTCTGCTCACTGCTTTACTGTAAAATACAGGTCCAGCCCACACATATGCTCCATCAAGGACGGTGCTACAGGCCGCAAGGCAGTGCACTTACAACTACAATAAGCATGTTAATGTTAATCTAACAGCTCCAGCGATCCACTAGCACCCCCCCCCCCAATTTTGCATTTTGAAATGCCCCCGATTTCTGAGGTCTAAAGGTTGGCAAGTATGCCGTCTCCCTCATCACATTTCCTCTCCCATAGTTTGAGCTTTTTTGTGAATCCTTGAACTTTCTTTCAATTTCAGGATATGTGACTCCTTGCCCTGAAGTGATAGGTTGAGCTCGTTGAGTTTGGTAAACACATCAGCAAGATATGCCAGGCGCGCCACCCACTTGTCATCCTCAAGCTGCACAGCAAGAGGATGCAGATGCTCCGTCAAGAACACAAAAACTTCATTGCGAAGTTCATAAAGTCTCAGTAGCGTTTTCCCACGAGACAGCCAGCGCACGTCTGTGTGAAGCAATAGCTGATCGTGCTCTGTGCCGTTCTCATGACAAAGAGTTTCAAACAGCCTGTGATTCAATGGCCGAGATTGGATGAAGTTTATCCTCTTCACAGCATCATCCATAACAGCACTTAAATCAGGGCTCATCCTCTTGCTAGCTAGTGCTTCACGATGAATAATACAATGCATCCATTTAATGTCGGGATTTACCTTTCTTACGTGCCCAAAAAGTCCCTTTACACGCCCCGTCATCGCAGCTGCTCCATCAGTACAGATGTGGCTGCAGGTTTTCCACTGCAGATGATGTTCTCTGAACAAGCTGTCGATAACCTGGAACAATTCTTCCCCAGTTGTCTTTCCTGGCAGCGTTTTGCTAAATAAAATATGCTCGTTTATGTCCGACGCATCTTTGTAACGCACGAAGGACAGGAGCTGCGCTTCTCCACTCACGTCTGTCATTTCATCCAGCTGCAAAGCGAACTGACCGGCTAGTTTCATTTTGTTCACCACTTGTCCAATTATATTAACAGACATATCATTGATCCGACGGGATACGGTGTTATTCGACAGGGGAACTTTCTTGAGTGCTTCGGCTGCTTTCTTGTCTATCATAATTTCGGCCAACGCAGTCGCTGCAGAGAGAATAAGCTCCTCAACAATAGAGTGAGGTTTTTTTGATTTAGCCACAAGCAGGGACATGGCGTAAGATGCCTCGAGTGCTTTCATTGACACATTCGTGGCTTTCATCATTACTGTCTGGCTCGACTTAAAAATTCCGACAGCTTTCGTCTGTAAAATTCTTCACTTTTATCGACACTTCCCGAGTGTTTGGTGCTCTGGTGTCTCTGTAAATGCGCTGGCTTCATCGCACTATTAGCCAGGACTTCACCGCAAAAGAAGCACTGAGGCTGCGGTGGGTCCGCAGAAGTAGAAATGAATCCAAATAATATATATTTTTCACTGTACTGCCTTGGTTTCAGTTTGGCCTCTTTCTTACATTTCTCTGCGGGCTCCTCCTGGCCTGAATCCAGAGCAAGCGGACGTACCCATTTATCCATAGCGCAGACCTACCAGTTTTTTTCTGGCTGCAGGTAAGCAGCTGTTTTCATTGTGGGATTTTGGCGCGGTTGTGCAACAGACTATTGTCTCCCTAGGGAAACTAATCGCGCACTATCATTTTTGACGGGATTATTATTTTTTTTATTTCTCACCTTGGAATTCCACGTACCCCCTGCAGTTCCCTCACGTACCACTAGGGGTACGCGTACCCCCGGTTGGGAAACACTGTCCTACATGATAGTAAGTTCAATATATTTGGGTTTTGGCTTATTGTCAAATTACAGCTTTAATAAATATTAGCCGAGCGTTGAAAAAATAAATAAAAGGGAATTTAATACCATTATAATAACATTTATAGAAGAATAATGAAATAAAAAAATGAAATGCAATCTTTCCCTCTGTGCAGATTTTAAGTGACGGGTCAAGTTATGGTTAAAATGAAGAGAAGTCAGTGCAGCGCACTGGCTGGGGTTCAGTAGTTCAGGTTGAAAAGGTTAGCATTATGTGAAGGAGCGTCTGAGAGGCAGGATGAACAATGCGTCCACTGACCTGTAACGGAAACCTTGCCAGTGGTCCAGAAGCTTTCAAAGAGGTACAAGGCGATGTCGTTTATTAACACGGCCTTGGCTTAAACCAAGATGCCAATCACAGAACAATGCCAGTCACTATGTATTTGCCCTTTCTTCACAGACTGCTTTGTAATGAGGCCGGTCCAGATAACAGGCCTGGCTATAAAACAAAGACAAGACTGGAAATAAGAAATTATTTAGTGAAGCTTGTGGCTCAAATATGAGCTCCTTACGCTCGCTCGTTTACTGTAAAAATCACGCTTTTTCCTAATGCAGTCATTCATCACAGCATCCGTTGTCCAACAGTCATTTCCACATACAGTGAGCAGTGGAGAGGAAGATGAAGCATGGTTATTTATGAAGCCACAAACACTGTCCAGTTTGAATTCAACTGGAAACATGTGTCACTCATTAGGTTGTAGGGATTCAATCAAACATTTAATCTCAATGCCTGCTAAACAAAGCACAATATGATATGTCAGTACCCCCCTGCTAATGTACACATGATAATGAATCAACCAGACAATGTCGCAGTGAGCCTTTACTACTCCAGACAATGAAACAGTTGGATCAGAGCATTAATCAATTCCTGGAACAAATCACAATTGTACGACTGGGTAACAGTCTGAAAAATATTGACTAGCCATGATATGAACCGCTCCAACAATTGTGGATGGTGATTACCAGCTCAGTGGGGGGGGTGTCTCTGGTTGAACGAGCAAAGTCCCCAAATACAACGTCACACTATATTTTTCTCCACAGTCCCGCAGGAACTCATCCGACCCAACTGACCTAAGACCCTAACACACAAAGGAGGTCAAGATTTATCTGCCAAGATTAAAGACCCAAACGTAAGAAACATTCACGTTGTGTTGAAAGCCAACTCTGGAACCTAAGTGGCCTGACAAATGGCAGGTCTGTAGTGGTAATGGGTGAACAGGGGTGGAAAAAGGCATTACCGCCTCAATTCTCATCAAGTTAAGTAGTTGCACTTGGTTGAACCGGGGCTGATTTGAAATTTTTAAAAAACAAGCAGAATTCACAATTCCCATCCAACCAGCATCCAAACCAGGAACAGGTGAAGCATTAGGCGCTTTCACACCGGAGTACTTTTCCCAGGAAGCTAGGCCGATAGTTCTTGGGATTTTGGTTTCACACCAAAAAGATCTGGAACTAGAACCTAGTTCGCGCGAACCTTTTCACCCCCAGATAGTTCCTGCTAGAGAGGTGGTACTTTCAATGCATTATTAGCATTAGCATTAGCATTAGCCCAGCGCACCAACGGAGAGAGACTAACTTATGGCAACACAAAAGAAAACATGGGAGCGGTGGAGTGATGAGGACGTGTCGGCGTTTCTGGCAATTTACTTGGAAGACGCTACCCAGCAGTTTGTTTGCGGCCTGCCAGTAAACCCAAAGCAGAAGAAGAAGAAGTGACGTCAGCGGCTTCATTTGCGTAATCCTCCCTCAGGGAACGCGATTTACAGGACAGTTCCTGGGACTAAAGAGTTCGGGGGGACTAAGTACCGGGAACTAAGTACTGCAAAGTGCTTGGTGTGAAAGCGGCTATTGAGAAACACAGATAGAAGAACATTTTTCAAGAAAGAAAAACAAGTCAATTTGAATTACCCAAAAAATTACACAACAACAACATGTTCAGTATGCACATCCTAGACTTAGGCTCTGTTTAAACGAAGACAAAAACGAAAACGAACAGAATTCGATATCAAAAAAGTCTTCCGTCCACAAGGAATCGGCAAAATAAACATGTCCGTCCACATGAGACCACTCCACCCGCTGGAGAGGCTGTAGTACATATGCCGGGCCTGTAAGTGGCGCTGTACTTCCGCAACAAAATACACCAAAAGCAGCGAATAAGACCCCCCGGGCATGGTTGCCATGGTTGCCCTTCTGTTTATTCTCCGCGGTGGATTTAGCAACATGTAGTTCATGTAGTTCTCCATGTCCACTTGTTGCTGATGGTTGTGGTAGAGGAGCTGTAGATTTGGGTGAGCAGCAGAGGTGGGGAGAGGCGGGGCTCTGGCTGTAACGGCAGCCTCTGTTTCTCTTTTTCTCCCTCCCTGATGCGAGCGTGTGCTCCTGCTGTAAATGGCAGGTGTACAGGCACCCACTGCCACTAACTCTGAGCCTGGCTCCCGAGCAGGACGTTCTCCCCAGTAGTCCACCAGCAGATGAAAAACACCCACATCTCCGCCTCTTCCAAGGGACGAGGGAACCGTGCGGGGGGGTCTGCTGGAGGCTCCTGCTGGGTGCACTGTCCTGCGAGATACCGGGACCTGGCTCGAAACGCTCGGAACACTGTTGTTGTTGTTTTTATTGTTGGCGGAACACATCAGCAATGACGCGGGGGTGAGCAGGAAAGGTGGGGAGAGGCAGGGCTATGGCGTACAGGGCGTACAAGCGGAGCCGTTTGGCCCCCCAGAGCGTTTCGTCTGCAGATCTACCCACCTTGGGACCCGTTATCGTTTGAGGGTTCCGTTACGGCAGGGGTGGAGAACCTCCGGCCCCCGGGCCGTATACGGCCCGCGAGACAATTTGATACGGCCCTCGAGGTAATTTATAAACACACGCAAAAAATAAATCTAGACCGCAAAAGAATTAGACAAGCGAGTGCCTGTTTTTCCTGGCCAAGATCAGGGTCCTTGAACACAACACGAGCCTAACGTGTCATCACGAGGTATATGTCTCGTCTGACAGGGGTGCAGTTCTGACGGAGAGCACCAGAACACGGCTCTGGCACTTCAGATAAGGAGCCGTACACATGCCGCAGTTTTTGCGTGGCTGTGTCTTAGTTGAAAGCCCAGTGGCGATCTGTTTATCTGTCATACTTATCATCCAGTCAATAACTTGTTATTAGCATCTGTTTAGCTAGCTATGCTAACGAATATAAGAAGCTTTTTCTCCAACCAGTGAGGTAAAGGCACATCTTTATATGATCATTATAGTTATAAAAAAATAAGAGAATAAAGTAAACAGGTATAAAATACTATATGACAGTAAAAAAAAGTTGTTATTAATAAACAAGAATACAGTTTGAAAGGAGAGTGATTTGTAAAATATCCATAAAGAAAAAGTAAACATGCTTACAGTTCTGTTTCATATGGATGTTGAGAGATGTATCCATAGATCTCATAATGTTGCTCTCAAAGTGCACCAGATTGATGCTTTTAACTTCAACATTTAAAAAAAAAATCTTGGTTTGAACGGCATAATAATAAGGACGATCGTCCGTTCTGTGATTCTCCAGAGCACACATGTTAGGATATTAGGCTCATGGAAGTGAAACGAGGAAGCGGAAAAACAGAGGTCTGTGATGTATTTTGTGAAACAGAAGAACAGCTAAATAAATGCAACGGCCTCCCAAGAAGAGCTCGCCTCTCTCCAGTCATTTAAGTTAAAGTTGGTTATTGAACCTGAAGCTTGTTGATTCTGCCCTCCTCGACTACGGTCTGGGAGCCGACAAGAAAGTTCAACACACAGATGGCCAGTCCGCCCCTTTGTAGCGTATTATTTCGATAACAGATGAGCAGATCGCCACTGGGCTTTCAACTAAATACACAGCCACGCAAAAACTGTGGCATTTGTACAGCTCCTTATGGGTACTGCAATTAGTGAAGTGCTTTATTCCTCTGTGGTGAAACGATCAGCACTGCACCACGGAGGAAAGCGGCAGAAAGTCACCTGTAGATAAAGAGAGCGGGGCTGCGTTGCATGCATGGCTTCCTTCTGCAGGTAATGGGGAGACGCGCTCTGGCGGCGGTCTCGTTCAGGATCGGAAAATACAATTTCAATATTTTGCACACTTATTCCACTTATTCCTAGTGTGCCACTGGTTACGGTGCCGCGTGCCAATTCCGTTTTCCGGGGACATTCCCCGTTTGTATTGGCCTGTCCCCGGAAATGGCCCCGTTTTTTAATATATGTTAAAAACACATAACAATTGAAATAAAACGTTTCATGTCAGGAAACACTGGGTAAACAGATTGTGGTCAAGCCAGCCCCCACTTCGGAAAACAGTCAAAAGCACGTTGTATTGCGCGAATATCTTATGGATTACGGTAGAGGCCTGTAAAAACTGCCTTCAAAATAAAAGCGTTTACTCGGTCAATAACAAATATACCTAAAAAACACACCAAACATATTCATATATACTGGAGCTTAAATTAAGAAATATGTACTATATCATGTGATCAATAATAATTTTTAAAAAACTACATATAAGTACCACATTATAACTGAGTGAATGTAAAATGTAAGTATACAGTTATGAAGACATATCTGACATTTCCACTGGGCGACTAATTTCAATTGATGTTGACACCATCTCACAACACTCCTAAAATAACATTACTTTCTGACGCACAATTTAAAATGTATGCCGTTTAAAATCTCAAATTAGATCTATTGTCCAGCTATATTTTGATTATTATTTAATGGAAACCGTCCATAATCAAAGAGTCATTCGAAGTCAATCAAATAATTATTTCACTTCAGGGTGATAGCAGGAGAACCCATCTAGTCAATCAGAGAAAATCAGGACAATCTGATGTAGAATTTCAAAATAAAATACTTTTGAAATCTCATATATGGGCTATCTTCCTTCTGTTTGTATCCAACAGTTCAAATGTTCAAATTACATTAAACCAGAATTGTCCCCCTCTTTTCTTTAACAGTGAAAAACAATTGGATATGTTAATGATATATTGACCGCAAAACTCAAAATGTCCCCGGTTTTAATTTAGAAAATCTGGTCACCTTACAATAGGGGGTACTGTAGTTCCATGTTCTGACTTTTTATAGGACTAAACATATTAAAGCAATACATTGAGAAAATATCCTCTGGGAACAATAAATATCCACAGCAAACTCAATAACGTTTTGAACTAGACTGATTCAGAACTATCACTAGTACTTATTTAAATGGTTCAACAGTACCAAATAGCATTGTCATAACATTAAATTGTATCAAACAGATGCAAAAGAAGCAAGCTGATATTTGTAAAATAGAATGAAAAGCTCCTTGTTATACACTAATATGTTATTAGTATTATATATATATATATATATATATATATATATAGAGAGAGAGAGAGAATTTACACTGGCTAGTGCTGCAACAAACAATTATTTTGATTATCAATTGATCCTTTCATATTTTTCTTCCAATAATAATAGGAATATTTAAAAGTAACCGAACACAATTTCCAAATAATGCCAAATGAAGAAATCCAGACTTGATTAGCGATGATATAAAAATAAGGAAAAGTAGCAAATACTCTATTTATTTCATTGGTGAAGAGTGAAACCATGGCTGGTTTGCTGATTCCTGACTCAAATCTAGCAGTTATGGTGTGTCGAGGTGCAGTAAATAAAAAGACAAATATTTTATGGCAGGGGCGAGTGAGAAAGGGTGAAAGAGCTGCTACAGCTCATATAAACCATGCTTCACCACTTCCTCCAACCTCCTTTCATTGACTGAAACCGAGGGAGAGCCGGCATTTACAGCTCAGTTCCTGTTATTTGGTGGTGGCTGCCCCGTCTATCTGTCACCCCCCGCCCCCCCATCCTTTCATGCCAGCAGCAGCCAGCCTGGCTCTTGCTTTCTTTGTGTTCCATCTATACAAGTAGGTATGATTTCGGAGGAATCATAAAACAATTACTGGCAAATTCCTGCAGCTCTTTGATTTTTGCCAGACACTGGAAGAAGGAGGCAAGGAGAGGGGGGGGGGTCTTAGGACCTATTACCCCAAAAGTTGTGTATTTTCTACCAACAAAACACAATTGTACAATTAACCAGCACAAAGAACACATTTCATGAAATCAGGTTATGCGTCGCTAGACAAAACTATTAATAGTGAGTGACAAATCTGCATATTTAATCCGTCTTCCACCGATTACCCGGTCGCTTATTAAATCAGTGGAATAAATAATTGTTACTTGCAGCCCTTTGCTTTATTCAGCCAGGAAATCAGGTTTATGTAATCCTGTACTTTAACTACGGAAAACAGGTTTGGAACAACACATTAATGCAAAGAGCTTTTATTCAAATGCATGTGAACATCCCTGACTGCGTAAACGTCTTTTGCCATGTATTACCCAACCAGGTTGAGACTTAAAGAGGAGAGAATAGTCAAAAGCAGAAACCAACATCTTTTTAGTTTTCAGCTAGTCTTAAGGAGGGGAATATTATAGAAGTCCCTGTTTTAATTAAACCTAAACCCAATCTGAGTCCTCAAAGAATGTATATCAGCTGATTAGGAGTCTGATCTCATACGTATTTACTTGGGTGTTGATGTGATAACAGCTGTAATTATTTGACATACCTTGTTCTTAGGAGCTACTTAATACAAACAATGTAGAAGTAATAAATATAAAGTTGATCGTCTTAAATTGTTGAAAGTATGAAAGTTTATTCAGGGGAGTATTGGCGTCAACATTTGGGAAAAGGCCATTTTCTTGAAAAAAGACATCTCACTCTGTTGGATTGCAGGTTTTTGTTTTATTTACATCCAGCACATACAGAGCGCCATTACTATAAAATTGCAGCTGTGTTTGTGACAACCTGGCACACACAAGACTAAGTTTAACTTTGCCATCGGCTGCCTCAGTGCTAACGTACCAGTATTAAATCCTTGTATCAGTCAAACTCTGGTTTCTAGCCTCTAGCTGAGCACATCGACTTGCGAGAAAAAACATCAACTCATTTGCGTGAAATATTCAATAATCAGACTGCTTAAGAACTGCACACATACAGTTAGCGTGTGACTTATTGGCAAGTGTTGCAGTATTGTAACCACATGGTGAACAGTAGACTGTTTAACAGAAAATAAGTGCATCCTACACCCATAAGCGGCGCGTGAGGCTCAGGTTTGTGAAGGCTGTATAACTTTATTTTTTCCTTCTTTTTTTTTTACCTGGCGCTACCCAGCCGCCTCCGGCGTCTATGGAATAGAGATCAACTCAGTGAAAGCACCGCCTGCTGACCAATCAGAGCTCAGTGTGCGGAGTTTAAATCTACCAAGTCATATTACAGGACAAAGGAAATACAGTTTAAACTGCCGTATGCAGAGAAGACGACGACGTGTCGCACGCCACTTATCATTCATATCACATCATCAATCAGATCATCGATCATATAATATCACAATATTTCCTTATCTGAGTCAGCTTCTCAAGACGTATCTGGCCGTGCAACACTTACAGTGTCACATACTGTATGCAGAAGTATTATTTGAAGCAACACATTAGGTTGACGAAACACTCAACTCAAATGTAATTAAAGTCAGATCCACTCGTGTCTTAGATGGGGCAATGATATCATAAAACGCTTTCAAACACTCGGTAGTTTATATATTTTTTTAACCAGTTGTTCTATATTCACCTTGCAGGTGCAACTATATGGCTTGTATCCTGGATTATTAAATGGCTTAGTTGAATACTCGATTCTGATTGGTCAATTCAGAACACCTGACACGTTGTTAATACCGAACAGACAGACCGCTGTCAAGCACTTATTGACCGTTGTTAAGGACGCTCATATCTGCAGAAAGAAGTCCGTTCGATTTAACTGTATACAGTTACTGTAACTGACAAGACAAGAGCGACAAGAAAACAGCGGAGAAGTAACGGGCAGAAATCCTCCTTTTTACGCAGCGGTCCAGACATAGACATCAGACGGCGACACATATTCAGTTGCCAGTTACTTTGGAATTAGGGCAGGGATATCTAGATACTTTCCAAGGTTTGACATCATGAATTGTGCTACTTTTAAAGCAAACAGCGATGTTTTCAAATCTGTAATCAAAAAGCTCCTCAAAAACGCTATCGAAGCACTTCCTGCCGTTGCTTGCTACGTTAGTTCAAACGGTAACAACCGACTATTTTTCTTAGCGGATGCATGTCAATTTAAATCAATACATACAACTACTTTTTAAATCAATAAAATCATTTTCTAAATCCATAAAAACATTTCAATTAATATTGGGAGTCATAACGTTACTTTGTTGAGAATGTGGCCATGTAATAAGCGGGATAATGTGCAGCGACTTGGTCATTATGGGGAAAAGAACACCTTCATGCCGATCTAGATCCCTCCGCTTCGCGTCGGGCTCCTGATCAACCTGTCGGTGTTCTTTTCCCCATAATGACTGCGTCGCAGCACATTATCCCTTACTTATATGTTTAAGTCATGGCTGTTTAAAGTTCATATTTGTCTAATATTAGTGAAGTATGACTGCGCTGTCAGTACACTTGTCCCTGTTTGTGATTGGTCAAATGTTTCTAACCCCGCCCCTTTCACGTGAACGCGCTCTTAGCTGGAGAGAGAAACCCTGGCTTGAATTACCGAGTTGATAACCAGCGTCGTAGGACCGCATAGCGAGATCTCGTTTGTTAGGGTTAGTTAAGATAACTCAAACATATCCAGGGTCTGTTGAACTGGCTTCGTAGTACAGGGCACAGGTGGCTGCATAGCAGCGCCAATGTCAAAGACACAAACATTATATTTTTATTTTACCAGGATGCAGTGACACAAATATTTGGGAAGGCTTAGCCTTCCCTAGCCTACAGTACCCGCCGCCCCTGCCTACACCTATTTCAAATGTGGCATTATTCTCTGTAAATGTTACTAGCATGACTTCCGGTGGCGCCATGAGGTAGGAGACCGGGTGGAAACTAGCTAGTCCAAAAACCAACGAAAACAAGCTCTTTAAAACAATATTTAAAGTGGACCTATCATGCTATATTTGAAACATATATTGTAGGGCCATACCTATACAAAACATGTCTTTGAAGTTTTTTTTTGAAAATACCAAACAGATCATGCATTTTAGCTATGCCTCATTTCGCTCTTTTCCAGCCCTGTTTTTGCAAGGGCTGATTCTGCTTTTGTGGCAGACGACAGCGCCTCCAGCGCTTTCAAGCGGCCTTTCATTCCCCTGATAGGTGGAGAGTTGTCCATATAGGCGGAGCAATTCTTTTCTGATGTCAGAAAACTTCTAATAATAATAATCAGCTCCGTTGCAGCCCCATTTTTAGAGATTTGGGTATGGAGGAAAAGAGACAGGGTTGTGTTTTCTGACACTTTGTGAGTTCCCTGACACACCGGGGACACATATTCATGTATACAAGACGTACAAAAGGTGCATTTTGCATGATAGGTCCCTTTTAAGGCAGTTACCCTAAGACAAAACTTGACGGATACAAGTCATTTTTAAAAAGGATGGAAAGAAAACTGAAACCTGGTAAGAAAAATATTGCGAGTGACCGACACAACGAGGCCGGAGATGAAGCGTGTGAGCGGAGAGGAGGACTCGGTGATACTGGTGGAGATACGCAAGCTAAGAAACGAGCACAGAGAAGTGGCTAACGACAACAAAGAGGCTCTGACACGACTAGACAATGTCTTTAATGAACTGGTGGAAAGAACAGCCTTGTTAGAGCAGCAAATGGTGAATACTGAAGAGAGGCTAGGGGACACGGAAGACAGGACGGCGTGGCTGGAACGATCGGTGTTGCCTTCCTGCTTCACCAAGAGGCAAAGTTAGCTGCCAAGTGTGACGATTTGGAATCAAGGTCGAGACGCAACAATGTGCAGATACATGGCATACCCGAGGGCTCTGAGAAAAATGACACAATAGGGTTTATATCTGGCTTTATTCGTTCATCACTGCCAATCCCGGCGAAGGTGGATATTCGCATCGAAAGAGCGCACCGCTCGCTGCTCCCCAAACCGAAGGAGAACACAGCTCCTCCGAGGGCGATAATTGTTCGCTTTCTAGACTAAAGGGTGAAAGAGCAGGTCATACAGCAGGCATGGAAACAAAAGACCACATATGAGGGACGGACCATCTACTTCAATCAAGATTACACGAATGAGGTTCAGAAAAAGAGAAAGCAGGTGCGGGACGTAATAAAAAAGTTAAAGGACAAGAACGTCAAGGCACAGTCCCCATATCCTGCACAGCTAAAAGTGTTCCTGGCATCAGGGACTAAGATATTCACTACATTAACGGAGGCTGAGGGACATGGGGATCCATGTACAGGAGGAGGAGAGGGATGGACTACAGAGGCTGAGAACGCAAAGCAGTTGGACAATGGTGATGAGACAGAAGGAGAAGAGGAGTTAGCCTCACACCACAGGCCGTCACTGAATAAACTCACGGTCATGATCACTATGGTAAGGACCAGAAAAAGAACTAGAACAAATATATAAACAACAAGGAGAAGGTCCTGAAACATAGTGAGACAATTAGAGATATGCCTAACATAATGTACATATAACACAAGCAGAGCTTTTTAGAGTAATATACTACCTGTGCAAACTACTGAAAATGTTGGTAATATAGAGCAAATTCAAAACTCACTTAGAGTAAGTAGCAACTGTACATAGCAGCTGGAAGTTGCAGGTGTACATAGTGCTATTTCCCCAGGGAGAATTCGCCAAACCTCTCTGGTTATGGGACTTTTGGGAGTCATGTTGTTTTGTCATTGTTTATTTGTTCTGATTGAGATGTTTATTCTTTACCTTTTTCGCTGTGTGTCGTTTTTCACAGCTGTTTTGATTTACATGAGGGGTTTCAACATAAATCAATATGAGTAGGTTTAATATTGTATCCTATTATGTCCACGGTTGAAATCAACTCATAAAAAGGAAAAAGTTAAAGAGCCAACTAAAGAAACTAAAATGTTCAATTGCGTTGCTTCAAGAAACCCATCTTGTCGAGGCTGAAAGCCAAAAGCTAAAAAGAGAGTGGGTAAACCAAGTATTTAATCTTACAAATACCTAGGTGTTCATCTGAACAATAAACTGGACTGGACTGATAATTATGCTGCTCTGTACAAGAAGGGACAGAGCAAACTCTTTCTGCAGAGGAGACTGAGGTCTTTCGGGGTGCAGGGGGCACTCCTTCAGACCTTCTTTGACTCTGTTGTGGCATCAGCCATTTTCTATGGTGTGGCCTGCTGGGGCAGCAGCATCTCGGCTGCTGACGGGAAGAGACTGAACAGACTGGTAAGGAATGCCAGCTCTGTTTGGGGAGTCCTCTGGACACTGTGGAGGTGGTGGGAGACAGGAGAATGGCAGCCAAGCTGTCCTCCCTGCTGGACAATATGTCCCACCCCCTCCAGGACACCCTGTCCTCACTGTGCAGCTCCTTCAGCGACAGGCTGCTGCACCCCACCTGTCACACGGAGAGATACCGCAGGTCCTTCCTGCCTGCAGCGGTCAGACTTTACAACCAGCACAGCCCCTAGTAGACCCTCCTACACACACCACAACACAGACTATAACACCCCTTGCTGCTAAATACAAACCAACTTTGTGCAATATGTGCTATATGTGCAATATATATATATATATGCCGTTAATAACTGTGTATTTATACCTGGCTGCTAAACCCTTGTTACTGCTACAAGGTACTGTATGTATCTTGTATTTTGTAAATTGTGTAACTTCCATCCATCCATCCATCAATCTTCTCCCGCTTATCCGTGGTCGGGTCGCGGGGGTACCAGTTCAAGCAGAGAGCCCCAAACTTTCTTTTCCCTGGCCACATCAACCAGCTCTGACTGGGGGATCCCAAGGCGCTCCCAGGCCAGCGAAGAGATATAATCCCTCCACCTGGTCCTAGGTCTACCCCTTGGTCTCTTCCCAGCTGGACGTGCCTGGAACACCTCCCTAGGGAGGCGCCCAGGTGGCATCCTAACTAGGTGCCCGAACCACCTCAACTGGCTCCTTTCGACGCGAAGGAGGAGCGGTTAAACTCCAAGTCCCTCCCGGATGACTGAACTTCTAACCTTATCCCTAAGGGAGACACCAGCCACCCTGCGGCGAAAACCCATCTCGGCCGCTTGTACCCGCGATCTCGTTCTTTCGGTCAAGACCCATCCTTCATGGATAACTTACTGCTGTTAAATACCGTCAAACTATGTGCAATATGTGCTTTATGTGCAATATATACTTTACTTATACATATGCCATCTTTAATAACTGTAATATATACCGGGCTGCTAAATCCTAAGAACTGCTACAGGATTTGATTTGTTTTTGATCTGTATTTTTGAAAATGATGTACCTTTTTTAGTTTTTATCTTTTTTTAGCATATGTTTATTATATTATAACTTAGTACTTTTTTAGCATATTGTTGTGTTGTTTGTTTATTATATTATAACTTAGTACTTTTTTAACGCATTTAAGATATGCAACACTAAGCTGTCTGTGGCTCTTTCCTGCTGTAACGCTGCAAATTTCCCCTCTGTGGGACTAATAAAAGCATTCTGATTCTGATTCTTCATATGGCAAGAAAAGGGGCATAGCCATACCAATTAATAGATCTTTGACATTTTCAGCAGAGAAAGGGATAAAAGATAACATGGGAAGATTTGTAATGGTAATTGGCTCTATTGGAGACATGGCTATTTCCATACTGAACGTGTACGCCCCAAATGAAGAGAACGAGGATTTATTTTTAAACATAGCTAAGATTATTACTACTAAGGCATGATAATAGTTGGAGGGGATTTTAATACTGTACAGAACGGCAAATTAGACAGGTTGCCACCAGAACAAGGACCAACTTCCAAAAAATCTAAGGTGTTGAACAATGTTGTTAAAGAGCTGGGTCTCATAGATCCATGGAGAAACAACAACCCCAGAGGGAAGGATTTGACTTTCTATTCTAACCCACATGGTAGCTATTCAAGGATGGACTTTTTTTGTATGTCACAACCATAGGTCACAACAACATATTCACAAAGTCTTGAATTGTGACATAGAGACTATAACCATAAGTGACCATGCTCCTATAACATTGACTATAGACATGGGAAGAGAATCTTTTTTCAAATATTGGCGGCTTAATGTGTCAATTCTATTGGACCAGAAAGTGGTGAAGGGGATAAAACAAAATCTAATGGAATACTTTCAAATTAATGATAATGGAGAGCAGTGTTTCCGCCAGGGAGCCGTCTTGCAGTCATTTGATATATAATATTAATAATTCGAGAGAAGATCAAGAGTTTTTATCGCTTGAAATGACGAAAAGGAAAAAGGACATCCCTCTGTCCCTCCGACATCGAAGGTTCCTGCTACAGGACAACACGGAACGTGCGTGATTTGGACGCGATGAGTGGGGGGATTTTAGTGGAGCACGCGGGTGAGCTGCGAGCACCAGAGCCTCGCAGCGGCAAAACTGAGGCTCCGTGGTAAACTGCGGTAACATGAAGAGCCGTTTGGGAGCCGAAACAGCCGGCCCTTTAAGAGAGCCGAGCCAAATGATCCGGCTCGCTCACGTAAAAAGATAGTATCTATAAGGGACGGCTCAAGTCAAAATCCAAACCCCCCTCTGGCAGAAACACTGATGGAGAGGTATCTCTGTCAACTTTATGGGAGGGTGGAAAAGCAGTTATTAGAGGGAAAATAATTGAAATAACATCTAGGCTGAGAAAGGCTCGTCTGGAACAGCAAAAACGTTTGGTGAGTAACATTTGAGAATTGGAGGGAGAACATAAGAGAACATCCAACAATAGCACCTTACTTGAACTAAAAAGAAACGGATGTAAATTGGAGGAACTTCTGACATACGAAGGAGCTCTACATTTCACAAAACAGAGATACTATGAAATGGGCAACAGAGCAAGTCGCCTTCTCGCATTCCAACTCAGAAAGGCCCAGACAAATAGGATAATTTCTAAAATAAGAATGTTGGCAAACCCATCAGAGATAGTAGGAGCATTTGCAGATTATTATGAAATGCTATATGATGACTCAGACTCTAAGCTTACAGAATCCAAAACACAACAATTTCTTCATAGATTACATTTACCATCATTAACAAAGGAGGAGGCATCTAAAATGATACAGCCAATTTCATTACAGGAAATATCTGACACTATAAAAACTTTGAAAAATAACAAATCCCCTGGTACAGGCGGGTTTCCAGGTGAATTTTATAAATGTCTAAAAGAAGAGATCACACCAATATTATTTAAAGTTTTTAATTATGCTCTATCTTCAGGTAATCCACCGAAAACTTGGTCTGAAGCCATTATATCTGTCCTACATAAGGAGGGCAAAGATCCGACTTCATGTGAGGGAGTTGGCCAATTAGCCTTCTTCATCTATTCCAGCTTTGTTGAACAATCTTAATGAATACGGGGAGATATCAGGTTATTTGACCAATGAAGCACAATCTGTAGCTATGATGATCTCAGGTGACCGTCCAGCAGGGCTGGAGGGTCAGGTTACATTTAAATGGGCCACAAAAGGGTTCAAATATTTGGGTATTAATATTACTCCTGTCACATCTCAGCTATTTGAGGCAAACTATGGGAAACTGATAAATGAGATAAAAAAAGATGGGGAATTCTACCTCTTAATCTAACGGGAAGAATAGAAACGGTTAGGATGAATATACTGCCAATACTTTTATTCCTGTTTCAGTCATTGCCTCTTGAGATCCCTAAATCAATTTTTAAATTACTGGACAAAATAATATCAAAATTCCTGTGGCTAAATAAAAAACCGAGAATTAAATATAAGACACTTCTATGTACAAAAGAGAATGGAGGGTTGAATCTACCTGATTTAGTGGGAATGCTGTTAACAGCATTCCAACTATCTGTTTCTTCTACGCACGAAATTCTTTATTATTATTCCGCCCATTATTTTGCTGGTCTTCTTCTCCCGCATTGAACATCGCAGAAACTCTGTTCGAACATCAAAACGTTCAGCTCGGTTGGGAATCGATGGCTATTACTTTTCTCATTCATAACTTTCATAATTCCAGAGATATATCCCATAATTCATCCCATTTTTAACCATTGAAGTCAATGGAGGAATCTTCAGACTTCAACAAATCTTCATGCGACTTCAACTGCTAACTGTTCATTCATACTTTCACTCAGAAACCTCATTCTAACTTTAAAATGTTACACATCTTTCTGACATTATTGGTGTAACACAACTTTTAAATCTGATTCTTACTTTTAGAGATATTAAACATTGTTCAGACCTTGGTAAAGGGGCTTTCTTCATATTTTAACATTAACTAGAGTGCGTGATGTCACAGCTAGAGTGGAGGAAATCTGGAAATGTGCCTTCATATATATTTTTTAAAATGCCATAATTTCTTGTGACAAACGTAGGAAAACATCTCGTAGCTTGAAAAATGTCCAATAATTAAGCAAAAAATAATTAAAGTGAAAACAACTTTCAACATGTCTCAACATTAAAGCCCATTGTAATTTCAGGCTGTTATTTCCTCACAGCAGCAGCCGCACACCTTTAGTTAAACTGCCAAAAAGGCTACATTATTGACCCGAAAGTACACAAAAAGCACACTTTAGATACTCAAGATCCTTGAGATGAGATGCCACAGATATCTGTTACGGTTCTTCCACAAAACGTTCACATGTAAGAGGTTTATCTCTCATTCAGAACAATGGAAACCTGTGCTCTCTGCACACCTCGTTAGCTCAAATATAAACACCTGTGTAATGGAACACAATGATGTCATCGCTCCAACTGACATGCTCAGAGCAGCAGACGTCAGATAAAGGTTAATGGTCCTGCCCTCAACAGCTCTACGTCAATTATGGGGTGTCATCATAAGCCATTTCCATGGAAGATCAAGAGAAGAGAGAGAGGTCAATAGAAGAGTGAGAGGGTGATCAAGAGAAGAGAGAGCGCGATCAAGAGAAGAGAGAGGGTGATCAAGAGAAGAGAGAGAGGGCGATCAAGAGAAGAGAGAGATGGCGATCAAGAGAAGAGAGGGAGGGCGATCAAGAGAAGAGAGGGAGAGAGGGTGATCAAGAGAAGAGAGAGAAGAGAGAGAGTCAAACTAAAGTGGAGACATGACAGAAACCCTACAGTGAAGTGTTCTCCTCAGAGAGAGTGATCAAAAGAAGAGATAGAGGGTGATCAAGAGGAGAGAGAGAGATGGTGATCAAGAGAAGAGAGAGAGGGTGATCAAGAGAAGAGAGAAAGGGCAATCAAGAGAAGAGAGAGAGAAAGGGTGATCAAGAGAAGAGAGAGAAGAGAGAGAAGAGAGAGACTCAAACTAAACTGGAGACATGACAGAAACCCTACAGTGAAATGTTCTCCTGAGAGAGGGCAATCAAGAGAAGTGAGAGAGGGCGATCAAGAGAAGAGAGAGAGAATGATAGAAGAGTCAAGGTGGGGCATACAATAACAAACAGTCCAACATGGAGGGAATTTGATTGGAAGGTGAAAATGAGATATTTTAACACCCCATCTATCACTTCAAAATATAGCAATACCTCTAATTTGTGCTGGAGGGGCTGTGGACGGGTGGGAGACTTCACACATATATTTTGGGACTGTCCAAACATTCAGGGCTTCTGGAAGGATGTTCAAAAGGAGATGAAACGGGTGCTGGGCATTATCTTTACTTTGGACCCAGCACTTTATATACTGGGTATACTTCCCAGTGATATGGATAGAAATGTAGCTTTCTTACTAAGAATTCTTGTTCTAATTGCGAAAAAAAAGGATAACTGTCTCGTGGCTGAAGCCGCAGCCCCCCAATATAGTCCACTGGAGAAACAGGGTAAAAAATGTTTATTTAATGGAGAAAATCACAGCAAGACTACAGCTGAAAACTGACAAATTCAAAGAAAAATGGTCCCCATTAATACAAGCAACACCAGATCTCTAGCAGCACCTCTTTACTTATTTATCTTTCTTTCTTTTTCATTTATTTGTATTCACTGCACTTGTTTCATCTGGATGGTAAAGCACTGGCTCTTACTATCATATTGGTTCAGGTATTGTGTGATCATGTGTCCGACGAGGGGGAGTGATAAGGTCTGTAATATGTTGATAATGTTTGCACAATATAGAAATTGATAACATTAAGAAACTGTATTTCCTTTTGGTGTCCAAGGAGGGCATGAATGATTAATCCTGGTGTACAACAGCTGCAGTTATGTAAGAATCTCCATGTATGTTCTATTGATGTTATATATGAAAAATAAATAAAAAGTTCAACAAAAAAAGAAGTTACTAGCATTGCACTACATGAAGTTAGCTTTATGATCATGTCACTATTGCTTCCTTTTTGAAACTTTATCCAGACAAAAGACACTGCATATGCACACATGTACAGGAAAGCATCATTCATCTCCTGCAGGATATCAATACTGCTATTATCAGAGCTCAGGAACATCCCATTAGCAAGCCGCAGCAAAGAAGAGAGGAATGCTGTGCAGCTTCTGAGACATATTTCAGCCGCGGGATCTGTATCTCATGTGTAGGTCACTGCAGTGACTTGACTTATGTGGTATGCGCACACAAGCCACAAATTAAGCCGGAGCAGAAGATGACGGGAGTTAAAAGTTGTCATGCAAGTCTTTCACAGAGCCGAGGAGATGGCTGTGTGTGTGTGTGTGTGTGTGTGTGTGTGTGTGTGTGTGTGTGTGTGTGTGTGTGTGTGTGTGTGTGTGTGTGTGTGTGTGTGTGTGTGTGTGTGTGTGTGTGTGTGTGTGTGTGTGTGTGTGTCTGTCTGTCTGTCTGTCTGTCTGTCTGTCTGTCTGTCTGTCTGTCTGTCTGTCTGTCTGTCTGTCTGTCTGTCTGTCTGTCTGTCTGTCTGTCTGTCTGTCTGTCTGTCTGTCTGTCTGTCTGTCTGTCTGTCTGTCTGTCTGTGTGTGTGTGTGTAAGGAGTTCAATATAGAATATGGATAAAATGAGATTTCTAATATCTCTAACAGTTTGCGTATATGTTCTGAAATGTTTGCTATAGAAGGAGTTTGTTTGCGACTTCCTTTGGCTTTGTTCGCCGTACGAACCAAATATTTAATGTACAATCAGGCTCATGCACTCTAATTGGGTAACTTTAACTTTGCACTTGTGGCACAATAATTCAGTAAAGCAAGCTCCACTAGGAAAGCTTTGGCATGAGAACATTTGCGATCTGTTAGCGAAACCATGTTGAGTTAGCCCGGCTGTACAGATCATTTAACTATCTTAAAAACTTGAGTTGGAAGAACCTTTATCATTGGGGGATGATCTGATTTTCCTGTCAGTTACAGGGCTTCCGAATGTGTACGCATTGTTGAAACGAGCACAAGCTGCAGTAAACCAGGAATTATCTACCGCTCTGTACAAACCAACAAAAGCTGCAGTTGTCAAGAAATTATTCACCAACTGTATAATTTAGCTGCAGGAGTGATCCACTGCCCTGTTTAAATGCTGCTGACAGAGACTTGAAAAAAGACTTGAGAACTTTGGTTATGCATTAAGTCCAGCACCAGGCCGTGAATGACCATAACAAGAATTGTAACAGAGCAACAAGCTACAGTCCAGAAATAATGACCCAGTGCCCAGCAGAAGCTCTCACTAAAGAATAGCGGTGAAATGGTCCTTGATAACAGAGCCAGGCCAGGAAAGCTGAAACACCACATCATCTTTTTCTAACAGAAGATATCTTCGTTCCAATTGTTTTTCTACCTAGCAACATGGTCTTAGAAAACCTAAAAAGGAACCTCAGCTCTTTCCTCCGCTGCACAGACCAAAGCTCCAAAGCTCTTTTCACAGAGCAAGCCCATTTCTTTCCCATTACACAGTCTTACATCTACCCATAAAAGTGACAATCCTCTGAAATATCACAAACACCTTTGAAGAGAAGCCATCTCCAGAGTAGATGAAATGGCAGCCGAGGCTCCAAATGAGGTGCTTAAGCAGCATGAGCCGCTGCCGCCTATTGCCAAAATAGCACCCCCTTCACTGGTTCCAAAGAGCGTCTTTACCTCCATTTGTTCAAACGGCATTACCATTAGGCTGTCACCATGGCAACGTCTCAACGCTGGCCCGTTAACCGCATGGCAATAATGAAGCGCAGTGGCAGCTTTACTGACTAATTCGTCATTAATCTTAATGTGTGTCTGGCAGCTTCTCTGAGCGGAACAACAAATCACTGAGTGTGGGAGGAAGTTACAGCTTTTCATTCTAACTGCTGCTGCATGCTGTGACTGCTACACCCTGTGTGACATGTTGATAAGAAGATCAATCTTTGGGCCAATAGGGTAACAGCTGATGTGGAAAACATGTTCCTGTCAGCTTTCCATATGAGTATACCTGCGGTCAGCATCTTTACAACAACACACGCCACGTCAATGAAACCTGCAAGTGAGCAAAGATCTCATTGCACTTAGAAATATGATTATAGCTCCTTAGTTCAAGCAGCCCCCTTTCTTTGAAATCCTGACAGGCCTCTGGGAGCCCAGGGTCCACATGACTAACGCCTTCCTGCTGAGTCATGAATCTTGAAAAGTTCACACATTTATCAGGTATGCGATGGAAGATCCAAGATCAAGACTCTAGAATTGTATTTGAATGCATCAGATCAACGGTTTTCAGGATTCTGTTTTGTTTATAACTTTAAAAAATGAAATGCAGGCATTGTGCTGACAGGGGAAAGAGGAATAGGTCAACCAATATATATATTTTTTTTTTTTTCAACTGCTTCGTAATGGACAGCAAAAAGATAGGAGTGTGGACTTGGCCTTGACCCCCAAGCTGTGGCCCTGCTAGACCCTGAGAGAGCGTTAGTACCCACAGTGCCGAGCACTTTCCACAAGCCTTGCTCATTTGGATTTCAACACATTTTTTTTTTAAATCAAGTACACATTTGAGGTACTTGTACTTTACCCGAGTATTTTCATTTTATACAACTTTATACTTCTACTACATTTTCAAAGCGAATTTTGTACTTTTTACTATTTATTTTACAGATTTAAAATGACTTTATAAATTCAGATTTCGAAAAACAGAACTTGGGAATAACCTTTAAAATGTGATTATTTGGTATATATCTTGCCTTTCCACATAAATGGTTAACAGAAAAATTATTGGCAGCAATTTTGCTATTAAGTTATTTGTTAAAAATTATTTCCCAGTTCCAGTACATTTTCTTAATCGTACTTAAATACATTTGACTTAAGTATGAGTCTTGATGCAGTACTTTGACTTGAAATTTAGTATTTTTACAGCACTTTTACTAAAGTAAAGATAATGATGACTTTTGACATCACTGACAACAGTGGGGCAAAAAAGTATTTAGTCAGCCACCAATTGTGCAATTTCTCCCACTTCAAAAGATGAGAGGCCTGTAATTTTCATCCTAGGTATACCTCAACTATGAGAGAAAAAAAAAAAATCCAGAAAATCACATTGTCTGATTTTTAAAGAATTTATTTGCAAATTATGGTGGAAAATAAGTATTTGGTCACCGACAAACAAACACGATTTCTGGCTCTCACAGACCTGTAACTTCTTCTTTAAGAGCCTCCTCTGTCCTGCACTTGTTAACTGTATTAATGGCACCTGTTTGAACTCGTTATCAGTATAAAAGACACCTGTCCACAACCTCAAACAGCCACACTCCAAACTCCACTATGGCCAAGACCAAAGAGCTGTCAAAGGACACCAGAAACAAAATTGTAGACCTGCACCAGGCTGGGAAGACTGAATCTGCAATAAGTAAGCAGCTTGGTGTGAGGAAATCAACTGTGGGAGCAATTATTAGAAAATGGAAGACATACAAGACCACTGATAATCTCCCTCGATCTGGGGCTCCACGCAAGATCTCACCCCGTGGGGTCAAAATGATCACAAGAACGGTGAGCAAAAATCCCAGAACCACACGGGGGGACCTAGTCAATGACCTGCAGAGAGCTGGGATCAAAGTAACAAAGGCTACCATCAGTAACACACTACGCCGCCAGGGACTCAAATCCTGCAGTGCCAGACGTGTCCCCCTGCTTAAGCCAGTACATGTCCGGGCCCGTCTGAAGTTTGCTAGAGAGCATTTAGATGATCCAGAAGAGGATTGGGAGAATGTCATAAGGTCAGATGAAACCGAAATATAACTTTTTGGTAAAAACTCAACTAGACATGTTTGGAGGAGAAAGAATGCTGAGTTGCATCCAAAGAACACCATACCTACTGTGAAACATGGGGGTGGAAACATCATGCTTTGGGGCTGTTTTTCTGCAAAGGGACCAGGACGACTGATCCGTGTAAAGGAAAGAATGTATCCATGTATCGTGAGATTTTGAGTGACAGCCTCCTTCCATCAGCAAGGGCATTGAAGATGAAACGTGGCTGGGTCTTTCAGCATGACAATGATCCCAAACACACCGCCTGGGCAACGAAGGAGTGGCTTCGTAAGAAGCATTTCAAGGTCCTGGAGTAGCCTAGCCAGTCTCCAGATCTCAACCCCATAGAAAATCTTTGGAGGGAGTTGAAAGTCCGTGTTGCCCAGCAACAGCTCCAAAACATCACTGCTCTAGAGGAGATCTGCATGGAGGAATGGGCCAAAATACCAGCAACAGTGTGTGAAAACCTTGTGAAGACTTACAGAAAACGTTTGACCTCTGTCATTGCCAACAAAGGGTATATAACAAAGTATTGAGATGAACTTTTGTTATTGACCAAATACTTATTTTCCACCATCATTTGCAAATAAAGTCAGACAATGTGATTTTCTGGATTCTTTTCTTCTCATTTTGTCTCTCATAGTTGAGGTATACCTAGGATGAAAGTTACAGGCCTCTCTCATCTTTTTAAGTGGGAGAACTTGCACAATTGGTGGCTGACTAAATACTTTTTTGCTCCACTGTATCTATCACAATCCTTTGGTCATGTCAATTTCAACTACTAGGTGCTAACATTAGATTCATTGACAACAAAACCATATGAACGCTGAAAGAAATGGTTGATAAATAAACAAAGGATAATTAATAGTCAACAGTTCAATAATATCATAATAATTTAAATAATTTATCAAGCAAAACTGCCAAACATTGTCTGGCTCCAGCTTCTCAATTATTAGGGTTCATTGCTTCTCTTTGCTCTCCGTATGTGTACACTGAATGTCTGCGGGTTTACGAACAAAACATCATTAGGAAGATGGTGTTTGGGGGAAATGTGAAGCATTGTCTAAAACCAAGCTAATTATTGCAAATTGTCAGATTTTTTAGGCAGAAAAAAATGAAATATTTGATTAAAAACAGCCTTTATCACTAGCTGTAGTCACACTAGAGTTGCATCTTATGCTTGTAGTGGCTATTGATTAATATGAATGTTTTTTCGATTAATTGTTTAGTTGATCAAATGTGAAGAAAGTCTGAAAGGAATGCAATTCACAATATCGCCCACAATGAAGTCTTCCATGAGCTTCTTCTGTCTGACCAACAGACATATACCCAAGGATGTTCAAATCATCGTCATACATGACAAAGAGAAGCAGCAAATCCTCTTATTTAATTGGCTGATTGTTTTGCAGTTTGTCAAGGAACTCAATGATCTATCGAGTCAAATCGTAGCAGTCCTTGAATATCAGAAAAAAAAGTGAATTAAAATACGACATTTTCAAGTCTCGTTTGTCCAACCAGATATTTCTGGTTTGTTCAAACAAATGACAAAGAAAAAACAGCAGCTCCTCACAATTAAGAGGTTTATTAATTCAATTTCTATTGTCTATTTATTTAAATCTGAAATAAAAAAAATGGCACTACACCTCAACCTTCATCTGGACATAGGATTCTGAATCTATGCTATTATCATACGGTAATACTCGCTACCTACATTTGAGTTTGAAAGAAATAACCCTCTACAGTATGTGTTCAGCAGAGAAAACAAAGCACTGAATGCCGCAGGTACACTTTGCAAAACACTTTGACTTCTCACTAATTATTTCATGGCTTTGTTGATATTCAATACTGATTGGTCAATTACAGCTTTCTACGGCCTATCAGTTCTTCATAGTAGAACGCTGCGATGGATAGCATAACTCTGTATGCACTGACAAACTGAAACGTTGACTTTAATTAAATATGTCACCAAATAACTGTATTAGGTTGTTGAAAGCAATAACATTAAGTTGAACCCTTATATTTTTACTGCCATTTAAACTTAATATTATTGCTTTCAACTAACCTAATGTTTATGTGACATACAGTACATTTAATTAAAGTCAGTTTTTTCAGTGAGGGTCATTTAAAAATGATGACCTGCTCCCTTTACATTATCCCTCACAAAACACCTGAACTTAAAATAATATGATATGAATGTCAAATAATCTAAGGGTAATAAAAAAGGACAATTTTATCTTAAAATACTTTGTTCTCAATCAGGTGGAGGAAAAGTGGACTTTAAAGTACTTTGTTTGTGCCCTTGGGGAAATAATTTCTTCATTGTTATTCCAGTATTTGTCTCTGATCAGGGGCGGATCTAGACAAATATTCATGAGGTGGCAAGAGGGTGGCAGGAGAATTTGAGGGGTGGCATCCCCTGGCAGAAGTATATTCTGATTTAATCGCAGTCATATCAATCAATGTTAACTTGGAAAGCCACAATATTGATATTTTAACTCAATAACATTAGGTGAGATTATTGTGGCACATCAGTAAAGCCTTAAATATAAATATATAAGGTGGCACGCATAATTTAATGAATTTTAACTGAATGAGTTGGTTTTACTCTTAGACCAGCAGGGGTACCAAATATGCAGACTGCTGCAATAAATACATTAATGAACTGTCTCATCAATGTGTGTCTGTATGAATATGATAATATTAACAATCATATTATTCCTATCAGCTGTCAATCACTGTTATGGTTCACATCTTCAGTGTTATTATTAAATAAACTATATTTTTTGGAGGAGTTAATGATGAACGTTCCTTAAGATGCTTGCTCACCCTCCTTCAAATTTAAAAGACCAGTAATTACTATCATAATTCAAAAAAATCAAAGGAACAGTTCAGCGCCCCACAACTTCATTGCAAACAGTTACAACCTTGACTTTACATCAGAAAGAACAAACATTAAAGAAATGACTAACTGCCTCAGTTAGGGTTAAAAAAAACTGTGTATTCAGCTAAAACATACATCGCTGCAGTTATTATCCAGTGGAATGCCCGTACCTACTGGCCTAGTTAAATCAAAGTGCTTACTTTTTTTTGGCTAGGCAGTGAAGTTTTACACACCGTCTTATTTGACTTTCTCAGGACTTGAAACTGTTTTTTTGGGGGAAGAACCCCACAAAGAAGAAACATATATTTACACATGTAAGGTCATCATCTTAACAGTTTATTATTCTCATCGACTCATCCGTGAGCAGAGCATCAAGTTGGCATGCCTATAACAGCTGAATGTGGCGATTAGCATCTTGATCAGCAAAACGCCACACAAACTTTTTAAGATTTAAAGCTATGGTGCGTTTTGATTCAATGCTGAGTACAGTCAAACTTGACAGGCTCTTCTTTGTCATACTAGACCGCAAACAGTTGCGGCGCCAGAGTATTTGTGTTGGGTAATCTATGGTAGGGCTAACCCATACAGTGGTGGGGCTCAAGTCAGTATTTGCAATGTAATTACATACAGGCCCCCCTTGACAGTGAAACGCCACGCGTGAGGTTTATATTATTTCCCTGTCTCAATCCAAATTGAACTGTATGAAATAAAAAGGCACATTTGTCTTGTAGTAAATAAAAAGGGCGACCTGGAGCCAATCCTGCAATTTCCCCACAGGTGAAAGAGTTGAAAACCCAATTCCTGCAGGGGGGTCTGGGGGGATTCTCCCCCAGGAGATTTTTTGAAATACTAACATCAAATACACATTCTGGTGCTCTCTTAAGAAGAAAAATAAATAAATATATATTACTACACGACGTATTTAAAAAAATGAATGTCATTTTAGTTTTTTGTTACTTTGTTCTGAAAGCTGAACCTGCTGCTCCTCACAGAGAGGAGAGGGAAGAGGCTGTGTGAATTACTTTACATTGTGGATAAGGGTGGATAGCCCCTATTGTTCTGTGTGTCAAAATGAAAGACAGCCCACACACCTATCAATCATCAAACCGTAGGGTCTTATAGTTGTACCGATGTATATCGAGATGTACTACAGCAAAAGTATTCTCCGTCGGGACTTCCTGCAACAACACCACGCCGTTATCGTGATTCTGATTGGCCAGAAGACATTATCAAATATGTTCTATTAAGAAGACGATCACTAAGTGACAAAAGTTTTCAAAACCGTTTCTAGTCTTCGGTATTTCCAGACAAGTGGCTACTGAAATCAATCTTACTAACTGCTGTCTGTGCAATTTACTCCGCGCGAGTTGGCAGACTTTATTTTGCTTACTTTAACATTATTTTTCATGGTGGGGCTAAGCCATTTATTAGTATGGCTGTAGCCTACCCCAGCCATACCCTGACCGCAAATACCTCATTCCTTCTGTCTACTTGTATCCGAAATGCTTCTCGTTTTGCGTTGTCCTCCCGTTCAAATGAAATCGCCGCCAATCAGATTTCCAAGCTCGCGCCAGGGGGGGGAGGGGTTACAAGGCTCGCGTCTTGTGCTGCATTCACTTGCACTCGGACATTAGAGATTTTCTCTCATAAATGTCCGATGAGCCACAACTTTTCTTTCGAAACAAAGCTGCCAAATGGGGTGGCAGCTGGGGTGGCAAGGCATTTTTCTGAGGTGGCAGCTGCCACCCCGTGCCACCCCGTAGAACCGCCACTGTCTCTGATCTATAACAACACTTAAGCAGCTCAACTATATACACTTAAGAACATCTGAAGAGACAAAAGAGCAGGAAGCACTTCGTCACCCAGACTTCACAGACTGGAGAGATCTCCTGTGTCATGGCGTGAGACTTATGAAGGTTAGGTATTCTCCTGCTGGGCGTAAGGTTCTGCTCTTCAGCCCCACATCACATCTATCAGGACTGGACCACAACAGGTGGAGGGAAGAGGGGGCAGAACCAAACCTCATCTGGTCTGTTGTGTTCAAAGACTTTTAAAGATCTCCTATCATGCTATTTTTAGGCATATATTATGGGTCTCAGATATATACACATATAAAAAAAACATGTTTATGATGCGTTTTGCTCAAAATACCAAACAGATCATGCATTTCAGACATCCCTCATATCGCTCTGTTTCAGCCCTGTTACTAAAGTGCTGATTCTGGGTCAGTAGCTGCTGGCCCCGCCCCCTTTGGAACATGCAGGCACACTGTGAGCTCCGGCAGATACAGCTAAACGCTGCCTTGATGAAACGCCATATCATGTTCCAAACCACATCAAGGATTATTTCTGAAACAGTATGGAGCTCAAACTCTTTTTCTATTTCAGTTTCTTTTACTGTTTCCTGCTTCTTTACACATTCTGTCTCCAGTACATTGTTAGCTCTGAGTGTTAGCGGTGCTTGCTAATGTAAACAAAGACTATATTACGTCCAAAACACGTTGCGCATTGTTTCCGATAGGGCCGTGGGTGTAAAGCCAGTAGGGCTGTACCCGAATATTCGTTCGTTGGAGTACTATTCAGGTTTCAATTTTGTTATTCGTTTTTTTCCCCGTTTTTTTTCTCAAATTGAATTTATTGAAATCTCCAATATCAACGTAGGAGCTTGTGCCTCTTCGGGGGGTAGTAACACTTAACCATAAACGTTATTGTTTACTTTCTCCGTCTTTATATGTAGATATTACTTTTCTCCGTTAATCTCCGTCGCGTTGTTTCCATAGCAACAACAACTTCCTGTCAACTGCACTAACTCTCCTTCAAAATAAAAGCATGTCCATAAATAGGAAGCCAAGCCAAATTACACTTAAGACATATACAACTGCAACGAAAGTAACAAACACAATGCAATATCCTTTTCAATTTCAAAGAACACAAATTGGGTTACATTAACAAATAACTATAAAACAACAATACTGTAGAATAACAAAATGAATGCTGTGAATACACCGAAATACAAGTGTTGAAGCGGTTCGCTGCTGATTACTACGCCCCTCCTATCAGCAGATAGGAGTTTGATGTATACTCAGCTTGAAGGCAGCGGGGTGCATTAATGCATTATGGGTCCAAGTTTATGTATGAAACGTCTCAAAACATTTCTTCTTTTAAAACGCATCACAGTCCATCATTTTTAAACTGATGATTCATTAAAGTCATATCTGTATTTGACACATTCTGACTTCAGACCCTTCAGGGGTTTCCACCTTCTCAGAAATATCAGATGTTGAAAAAATAAATCACGTTGGAGAATGTTGCCTTTATATCTACGACGCCAAAGTTTGAAAATACAGTAAGAGTCTAGTGATCTTTTATGGTTCATGGCAAACATACTTTAGCCAGTGTTTTGTAAAGAGAAGGATCTGTGTTGCTGGCCTCCTGCAGATAAAGCACTATGGAGAGTCATTGCATTTCATATGATGATAAGATTTAAGAAAAAATAGCAAAAGATTATCATTATCTTAAGCAAGTAAGGATTTGTTCTCATTTGCAGAGCTTTTTATATCTTCCATTATCTTGGGATTATCTTACTCAACAAATGTTGTAAACAACAATTGTAAAAGAAAGGATCAATTGTATGTAAAACAGGCATTTTTGTATTTATATTGCGATTAAGGTCATGTATTCCCTGATTGAATCTTGGCATTGTGATAAATGATTACTAATCATAGGAAAATATGACAAAATATATAAAGACAACATAACTCTTCACTAAAGTGATCTAATGTTTTTATATTAGGTAAGAAACTCATGGATACAGTTAGAGCCAAAACACTGCATGAATTGAGAGCAGATTGTTGGATATGACAATAAATATTGTTTATATAGCTGTTGCTAGTGGTGGTCATACTGACTTGTATTTCTCACTAATGTACACTGTATTGGTCCTAATCTACATAAGGAAAAAAACAGAGAGAGTTAGCCACAATATTATTTCATAGGGTGAAGTCTATAAATCAAATGTTTATGTGAAACCTGACTCCTATATAATCACATTTGGAGCAACAAGAGGAATTAACCTTGGACTGATGCCAAGCGTTCGTCTCATAAACAAAGCCCTTAAACTTACAAAAGGCTGAAGGGGGGTCAAAAATCCTGAAGCAGAACATATGATGTTTGATCCCTTCCAGGCCAGATGCTGCACTAGGACTCCTTCACGGGACACACACCCTGCATGATGGTCTGCAGAGGCCCTTACACACTGAGGGTCTTTAGGACAGAAACATGAGCAGTGATTGGCCGTCGCTCCGGAGACACGGCAGAGTGAGAAACAGCTACTGAAGCCGACTCAGAGCTTCAGAAACCAGACAGCTGGCTTTACAAATCTGACCGAGGAAGAAATGTTGGACCAAATTCACAGATGTGACTTCATCTCTGCACACCAACCAATCAGAATACAGCATGAGATCACTCAGAATACACTGATTAATGAAATGCCCATACACATATTGATTCAGATGTCTGTCATTGCACATACATATTATTTATCATCATTCAAAGCAGCAGTTATTCATCCATAATTCAATGAATCGATCAAAAGAGAACTGATCTACAACTATTTTGATACAAACTATTTCAATATGTTTTCAGGCCAACAAGCTAAGAGGTTGCTGTGTTTGGCTGCTCAGATGTCAGGGTTTGAGGTTCGACATGTTTAAAACTGGACACAGCATGCAATAACCGGCAATGTTGGCATTATCGCACAATGTTTCAGTAGCTTTAGTAGCCTATGGGTGCATCGCAGAGCATGTTGGGAGACTGCACACGTTCATAATGCACAGTCTAACCTTACTCTTCCCATTTTGCAATATGTCTGTTTCAGGATCACTGGCATGTTTGTGCTTGCAACCAACCAAAACCAACACACATCATACCCATCAATGATTTCCTTCACAGGACCCAAATCAAGCCGTCCTCACATAAGGGTTCGTCTGACTCATCAAATGTTTCAAACCAACTCATACATTCCAAAGGAAATATAGAAGAAACTGTAAGATGTCAGTTGTCAAACAGACAACAAAACACAATTGCATGCATTGGTGCAAAAATATTTCCAATGTTCCATTTCCATATTCTCAGTCACACATTAAGTTATGTTATTTGCCAGTATTTGTGACAAATGATTTGCAACCGGACAACATGCACAGCTATTGCTGCTCATAGATTTCAAAACGACTCTCTTCTAGGAAATGCATTCTTTTCTACATGAGCACTGTGGATGCCCAATACCTATTTCTGTCATAAAATCGGAAACCAAGCTGCCTGGTAGAAATAGTAGAAGGTGTAACATCCCAAGGGACCAATACAGCAGGAATAAAAGGCGTCTTACCTCTTTTTGGTTTGGAGAAGCTTTCGTGCAGGTGAAAAACCACTTTCTCCACAAAGTGCTGGATGTTGCTCTGCTCCGGGCCACGGACAAACACCATCCAGTCGTGGGTGAAGCCTTCCACGGTGGGTTTCTTCCTGACCTGGGCACGGTGACCGAGTTCTAGTTTCACCTGAACAGCACCCTGCAAATCAAAACCATGCTGGGCTATTACTCAAATCCAGAAAAGTACACACAAAAGATGCACACTATTACGCATGTTGGACAGTATGTAAGAATTTGTAGCCCAGAATATTTTCGATGAAAGATTTAAACCCTATCAGCGGGGTTCAAATCAACACTTCTATGAATTGATGCTGCTTTCACTTTTCCAGAATATCATACAGTCAGTGGCCTGCATGTGTTCCTCCTGCAGGGGAATGTCATTCTAACTCCATTTCATCTGATCATTCAATTACATTTTAAGACCCTACACAAAAAAACACACCTGCATGAGCATGCTCTATAATTATAGGCTTTGGCATACATTAACACAAAGGTGGGAATTCATTAAGTACATTTACTCAAGTACTGTTCTTAAGTAACATTTTGAGATACTACATTGCATGCTACTTTTTACTTTTTTGAGGTAAATGGTGTACTTTTACTCCACTACATGTATTAAAACCCTTTAGTTACTTTACAGATGTGGATGAATTATGTGAAATATAATCAAGTGTTTAATCAGACTGTAGTTCCACCTGGAGTAAAGTCACAAGCTACCCTGCAGTATACAAAGTCATTCAAACTAGCTGCACCTTTGAGCTTTGAGAACACTTTAATTATCAATCATTATAAAACATATCATATATATTATTCTGAAATGGACCAATCTGCACAATGACTGCTTTTACTTTTGGTACTTTAACTATATTTTGATGATTATACTATTCTACTTTTAGTTGAGTAACATTTAGAATGAAGGACTTGTACTTGTACAGAGTATTCATACTCTCTGGTACTTCTGATCTGAGTACTTTCCCTCTGTCTGCATGTCTTCCTCCTGCAGGAGAACCTCATGCAGACTCCATCCAACAATCTGATCAATTAATTACATTTGTTTTGCATGAGCATGCCGTTTTATTATAAGCTTAAGCATACATTTACATATGTAATATATAAACCACTCATTAAGTAGCCTAGTTACCATTTCGAAAATCTTCATATTTGTTAAAATTGCTCCCGAAGTTTTCTACAAAGTGGTAAAGTGACCGTTACATGTGTAACATTATGCCGAATTGTAGGACGGACTGTAACCCCAATTGGAAAATGCTTTTCGGAAATTATCAAACGCATTTCTGCAGGTAAGGAGCAGCACATTAAACTGGCAGGTTTCTGCATTACACTGGTCATTCAGCACGCAGTGGCTCTTGCTAGCTGCAGGGCTTAAATCCTCGTTCCGGAGTAAAACCACAGACTCCTCCGGGGAGACCAAACAGCAAAATGTCCAAAAAAGATGCTCCAATGGTACCGGGCTGAAAAGCTAATCTCCCGACTGGTTACTCACCGAGTTGGCCATCCTGGAGCCCCCGTGTTACTGTTATTTCATGGAGAATGAGTTCTAAATGAGAGCAGAGGTGAGTACAGTGTGACTGTGACGGCGGACATGGTATCTCCTGACTGAAGGCACACTGAAGACTTGCAAAGCATTGCCGGCTGTCAATTAACGAGAATAACCGGCAGCACTTCTGCTGTGGACTTTCAAAATAAAACCCCTGCAGTGCGGCCCTTCTCAGTGTGCCGCCCTAAATATCATAACAAGATCTTTGAAGCTGTTCTTCCATTTCTCCATGAAGGGACATGGTGTTTGTATTTTATTTACTTTAGTCTAGATATGGATCTTGTAGCTGCATGTGAAACGGCTGTAATATAAAATCTGCTCTTTGCCCATGTCTATCAGGGACTGCTCTCAAACACACTGGTAGACAAAGATATGAATCTGCTAACAGAACCAGTTGTGGTTAGGAGGATCATATACTTCACAAAACGGTTTATATTCTTTATTGCTATCCCCTCTGAATTTTGTTTAACGACACCAACAACAGAAATCAACATTAAGTACAACTTCATTACCTGACAATCTATCCAATAAATAATATTATTTTCTTCTGTCGATTATTTAGGTAGGCCTAGGTAGGTAGGTAGGTAGGTAGGTAGGTAGGTAGGTAGGTAGGTAGGTAGGTAGGTAGGTAGGTAGGTAGGTAGGTAGGTAGGTAGGTAGGTAGGTAGGTACTTTATTCGTCCCAAATTGGGATGAAATTGTAATCTTTATTGGTGGAAGCAAGTATAAACATAATGAAAACATATTTAAAATGTATTCAGTTTATTAAGTGTAATTGCAAAGGGATTGTAATTACAAACATGATGCTCTAAATGTTGGGAATGGGAAGGAGTTCCTTTTTTAATCTGGTGGGCAATGTATTTATCTATTATTGTAAGCCATATTTGGTTGAATTGATAAATGTTGCTTCTTAAAAAGTTCCCAATCAGCCTACAGAATACAGCAACTTCACATCACAGTTTGTTACAGTGTAGTGTGAGAACGTGGGAAGACTGGTTGTCTGCTATTCTCAATACTTAATCATCAGATTGAGTGAGTAAAGACATTCATCGGCCCCTAGGTGTTTCATGTTAAAGGGGCAAACCTGTAAAACAGAAAATAGGTTGTTTGGCCTTGTTTGCTGGTCTGCTGTGCTATAACGTTTATTTAAAATAAATGCTATTCATGTCATGTGACACAGATATGGATCTTGTAGCTGCATATGTGAAACGGCTGTAATATAAAATCTGCTCTTTGCCCACGTCTATCAAGGACTGCTCTGAAACACACTGGTAGATAAAGATATGAATCTGCTAACAGAACCAGTTGTGGTTAGGAGGATCACAAAACGGTTTATATTATTTATTGCTATCCCCTCTGAATTGTGTTTAACGACACCAACAACAGAAATCAACATTACGTACAACTTTATTACCTGACAATCTATTCAATAAATAATATTATTTTCTTCTGTGGATAATTTTTTCATTATTTTATATTGTATTTAAAATGTTGCTGTTTCCGGTATTTCCTTGCGTCAATTCGGCAAATTGAACGATGCTGAGTTGGAAAGCGCACGCGCAGTTTGGTGTACACGCTGGGGCTTCAGACAGAGCACGAGACGGGAAGAGCCAATAAGTGAAGAGCAGACACACAGTCCTCCAATGAGGTGGGAAGAACTATCCTGTAATTATGTTGCATTCATGTCCCAAGGGAAAACCGGCAAATAAAGCATGTTTAGTAGTGTTAACGAGATGTTTCCGTTTAAAGCAGTCAAACACCCACACCGTGCAAATTGTGTGATTTAAATTGTACATTTGGCAACACCTGACTTTCAACAAAGAAAGCTGAAACATAACTTTTACAAAATTCTTTTACACAAAGACTGTCATTTTTATAGGAAACATTTATCAGGGTGATTCTAGGGTTAACTTCACATTATTCTGACTTTCTTCATGTTTTGTAACGAGCCTCTTACTTTTAAACTTCACATCTTTAAGCTTTAGGGGCAGCAGCAACCAGAAACCCCCAAAATCTTTGTAATGGGAATTTAAAAATAACCATTGTATACTGTAGAACTAGCCTATATTGCTACCATCTGATCAGGTCACCCTTAATGTGACAGGAGTAACCTTAGAGATAAACTTCTCAATAGTGATAACACTTTTATTTTAATATGGGTAGCAATTAACCCCCTTGGGAACAGATGATGAGTACCATATAATGAATATGGACGACATTACAGCTCCTGAGAGGAGCAGCCACCAGAGCTGGGAGAAGTATACTCAGATCTTGTACTTGAGTACAAGTAGAAGTATCAGAGTGTAATACTCTGTTGTGAGTAAAAGTCCTGCATTCAAAATGTTACTCAAGTAAAAGTAGAAAAGTATTAGCACTAAATATACTGACCAAGTACCAAGAGTAAAAGTAGCCATTGTGCAGATTGGTCCATTTCAGAATAATATAATATGATATGTTTTATAATGATTGATCATGAAAGTGTTCTCAAAGCTGGTAAAGGTGCTAGCTGCACCTTTGAATGACTTTGTATACTGCAGGTTAGCTTGTGAATTTACTCCATATGGAACTAAAGTCGGATTCAACACTTCATTATATTTCACATCATTCATCCACATCTGTAAAGTAACTAAAGGTATTAAATACATGTAGTGGAGTAAAAGTACACCATTTACTTCTGAATTGTAATGGAATAGAAGTAGCAAAACATGGAAATACTCAATTAAAGTACAAGTACCTAAGGGGACAGTAGCCTACTTGAGTAAATGTAGCCTACTTAGTTATTTTACACCACTGCTCAGTCCTCATGTCTCACTCTTTTCAAATATAATTATAATTCACTTTAAGAGGGAATTATTAAACCAGTTGTCAGCACTGAATACAAGCTCTGGTTTACACATCTATCTGCAGACATGCTATTCAAAGATTCTTCTTTAACTTTTTATAACGATTGTTACACAGCGGCTGTTACACCGTGCTGTAGTTTTTATAGTTCGCGTTTTGTGTGACAGTCGCTCTCTGTCAGTTTTGGTCCTCCATCCTTGCCGTAGTTGCATGTCAGTTTGCGGGAGGCTGGATCTGCATGAATGGGGTAAAGTTCTGCAAGCAACATGAATAACTTTTATTTACTTAAACTCATCCTCTAATATGAAGTTACCCAGGAATCACAGTGGCTTTATTAACACGAAAGCATGGCTAGTTGGTTAGCTAAGTGTTTGTGTAGATAACTCCATGTAGCTGTTATTAGCCTGTTCAGCTAGCTATTACTTATGTTGCAAGCTTCTGGGTAGTATTTTAAGTTACATTAATTATAAAGTAGCCTGTTGTCTAACATTTGTTTGTGCTATAGTTTTCTTAAGTGACTTCTTATTTTGTATGTATGAATTGGATCAGCACCAGGATGACTAGCATAAGAAAGCGCGCTACATTGAGCCTCTTTGAAAAATCCCTCAATTTTATTTTCACTAGCCTTTTAGTAAAGACTGTTAATCTGAAACCCGCAACTAAGAGCACTGTCCTACAGAGCAGAGAGCACCCTTTAATTCGGTTTAACTATAATCTATCAAACATTACGGATTAAACAAAAACAATCACTATTTTGCTGCCAAAATACACCATGGGCTGCAGCAGTGCAGTCAAACACCGGCTGGGCTTTATGGGAAACAGAGGAGAAGTACTCAGATCTTGTACTTAAGTAAAAGTAGAAATACCAGAGTGTATGAATACTCTGTTAGTAAAAGTCCTGCAATCAAAATGTTACTCAATTAAAAGTATTAAAGTACTTTTGTACTTTTACTAAAGTAGAAACATATTAGTATCAACATATTGTCATTCTGCAGAGTGGTCAATTCAGAATAATATATATATGTTTTGATTATAAATATTGATGCATTAAAATGTTATCAAAGCCCGTAAAGGTGGAACACATTTTAATTATTTGTATTTACTTCTGGGTAGCATGTGAATTTGTGTTTGAAATTATATATCACATCATGTTAATGAAATTGAAAACGTATTTGTGTATGCGTCCCATGTGTTGGATACGCTTTAAATGTATTTGTTTTTTCCTTGGCCCATGCTTTACCCTTGCATAAAGTTGAATGTGTTGATTGATGGTATTTGGAGCATCTGTTCATAATTAAATCTCCACAGGGTGGCTTTGATTAATCAGGTTGGAAATATGTCATTTTGTTTGTGGTGCTTCCAGGGTTGAAGGCCACGTGTCTGTCTGGCATGTGCAGAGTGCAGCAGAGAGTCCCACAGTCAAGCCTGTGGGTGGTTTCTAAAGCTCTGTTGGCTCAATACGGTTCCTGCTTTGTCCTCTCTTCTATTGCTAATGCAGAGCTAGCAGTACAGGCCAGCCTATATTGTTTTGCTGTCCGGTACAAACTCTGTAGAAACAACTGGACCGCTTTGTGTACAAACATTGTTTTAGGTTTAGCTGACAATTGAGGCTCTTTTAGGGTTATGAATAGTTTTTAGTTAAATATTGACAGTCTTTAAATTACTGAAAAGGCCAGCTATTTCCAAACTATAGCGGTCCTCTAAACCATGAAGGGAGTTGTTTTATTGTTTCACCTAAAACACCTTCACACCTTGTCAAACGCTTAAAGACTCATTAAAGAATGTAAGAAATAAAAGCATTGACATTCAGATATTTCATGATCAGCAACCACGTAGTCTAAAAACATCGGTTAATAAGCACACAACAGAGATAGTGTCAGTTTTTTTTGCGTAGTAGCAGGTGCTGCTCACTTACCTGTCTGTGAAGCTGAGAGTGTGTGTGTGGAGCGTACAGCAGCAGCAGTGTGTGTGTGGAGCGTACAGCAGCAGCAGTGTGTGTGTGGAGCGTACAGCACGGTGGGGGACAGTTCAGCAGGGCAGGCTGACTTATCAGTTAGATAACAGCCAGGGGGGGGTTGGGTTTGGGGTCTGTTTTACATAAATTACATTTATTATACCAACACATTTCACAAAACTGTATTAAGTTAGTTGAAAGCAATAATGTTAAGTTGAACCCAATATTATTTCTTTCAACTAACCTAATGTAGTATATACTTAATTAAAGTCAACTTTTCAGTTTTTTAAGTGTGACTAAAATATTCCCAGTCAATTAAGTATTTCTGATTCTGATAATCTGACCATACAGATTTCTGATCAATAATCATCAGTTATGGAGATATAATGACCTAGTGGGTATAAAGAAATAATAAGAAATTGAAAATGACATCACTTACTGTAATGCAAACTTTAAATCCAGGAAAAGTCAACAATTATGCCATATAACAATATCCATAATCTGACCCCATGTCTGTCTCGTATCAGTCAGTCAGTGAGTGTTGGTCTGCTGACGACTTCTGAATAATTGAATGAAAATGATGTCAGGGCCACAAGCCAATAAATAGAAAACACATGGCAGGGTTCAGGTTTCAGAGGATGGGTGCTGCAGACCTCCATTGATGCTCCGCAGCAACAGGTGGCTGCACCACTCTGCTTCTGTTTCAAAGGCTGACTCCACGATATGTGATATTCTTGATTTAAGTAAAAAGGTAGCACGGAGCCCTCCTGGGATTCTAACACTGGTTACTGTCATTCAGCTGTGTTTATATATTCTGATGGAGTTTCTGCTCTCAGGCGCGACCCGCAGGTATGATGGAGGGTCTGAAGATACGCTTTGATTTCCCCAGCCCTGTCATACAAGCCCAGGTAAGTCACTGGCCGTTTCTCAATCGCGAGTACACCTGCTGCAGAGTAACTATTTCAAGTATACTACGTCATAGAGTGGCGCCGGAGGACTGTTTAAATGCATGTTAAAAGCCCAGCATTCTGTCCCACTCTATGACGTAGCATACTTGAAATAGTTGCTCTGCAGCAGGTGTACTCGCGATTGCGAAACGGCCACTGAGTACGTTATCTGTGAGTGTATACAGTGGGGCAAAAAAGTATTTAGTCAGCCACCAATTGTGCAAGTTCTCCCACTTAAAAAGATGAGAGAGGCCTGTAATTTTCATCCTAGGTACACTTCAACTATGAGACAAAATGAGAAAAAAAAATCCAGAAAATCACATTGTCTGATTTTTAAAGAATTTATTTGCAAATTATGGTGGAAAATAAGTATTTGGTCACCTACAAACAAACAAGATTTCTGGCTCTCACAGACCTGTAACTTCTTCTTTAAGAGCCTCCTCTGTCCTCCACTTGTTAACTGTATTAATGGCACCTGTTTGAACTCGTTCTCAGTATAAAAGACACCTGTCCACAACCTCAAACAGTCACACTCCAAACTCCACTATGGCCAAGACCAAAGAGCTGTCAAAGGACACCAGAAACACAATTGTAGACCTCCACCAGGCGGGGAAGACTGAATCTGCAATAGGTAAGCAGCTTGGTGCGAAGAAATCAACTGTGGGAGCAATTATTAGAAAATGGAAGACATACAAGACCACTGATAATCTCCCTCGATCTGGGGCTCCACGCAAGATCTCACCCTGTGGGGTCAAAATGATCACAAGAACGGTGAGCAAAAATCCCAGAACCACACGGGGGGACCTAGTCAATGACCTGCAGAGAGCTGGGACCAAAGTAACAAAGGCTACCATCAGTAACACACTACGCCGCCAGGGACTCAAATCCTGCAGTGCCAGACGTGTCCCCCTGCTTAAGCCTGGGCCCGTCTGAAGTTGGCTAGAGAGCATTTAGATGATCCAGAAGAGGATTGGGAGAATGTCATATGATCAGATGAACCCAAAATAGAACTTTTTGGTAAAAACTCAACTAGACGTGTTTGGAGGAGAAAGAATGCTGAGTTGCATCCAAAGAACACCATACCTACTGTGAAACATTGGGGGGGAAACGTCATGCTTTGGGGCTGTTTTTCTGCAAAGGGACCAGGACGACTGAATGGGGCCATGTATCGTGAGATTTTGAGTGACAACCTCCTTCCATCAGCAAGGGCATTGAAGATGAAACGTGGCTGGGTCTTTCAGCATGACAATGATCCCAAACACACCGCCCGGGCAACGAAGCAGTGGCTTCGTAAGAAGCATTTCAAGGTCCTGGAGTGGCCTAGCCAGTCTCCAGATCTCAACCCCATAGAAAATCTTTGGAGGGAGTTGAAAGTCCGTGTTGCCCAGCAACAGCCCCAAAACATCACTGCTCTAGAGGAGATCTGCATGGAGGAATGGGCCAAAATACCAGCAACAGTGTGAAAACCTTGTGAAGACTTACAGAAAACGTTTGACCTCTGTCTTTGCCAACAAAGGGTATATAACAAAGTATTGAGATTAACTTTTGTTATTGACCAAATACTTATTTTCCACCATAATTTGCAAATAAAGTCTTTAAAAATCAGACAATGTGATTTTCTGGATTTTTTTTCTTCTCATTTTGTCTCTCATAGTTGAGGTATACCTAGGATGAAAATTACAGGCCTCTCGTCTTTTTAAGTGGGAGAACTTCCACAATTGGTGGCTGACTAAATACTTTTTTGCCCCACTGTATATACAGTACCAGTCATGAGTTTGGACACACCTTCTCATTCAATGTTTTTTGTTTATTTTAACTTTTGTTCTACTTTGTAGATTAATACAGAAGACATCAAAACTGTGAAAGAACACATATGAAATTATCTAGTTAAAAAAATCCAGAATATGATTTATATTTGATATTCTTCAAAGTAGCCTTTTGCCTTGATGACAGCTATGCTCACTCAACATCATCTGGAATGGTTTTCAATTAACACGTCAGGAGTACATTTGTGGAATGACTTGCCTATTGAATGTGTTTGAGACCATCAGTTGGTAGGGATAGTGCACAGTGGAAAGCCCTATTTGACTACTGTTGTAATCCATATTATGGCAAGAACCACTCAACTCTCCCCCGGGAGAGGAAGGCCAAAAGACACCTCTGCTACAGAGGATAAATACATAAGAGTTACCAGACTCAGAAACCGCAAATGAAATTAAAATAGAAGATGACCTTTTTTCTCCCCAGACGGTGAGAACTCTTGTTGCTGCTGTGCTGAAGGAGAAAGGCTCCAATGGGCCGATCACACAGTCCTCTCCTCAGGTGAGCTCCAGAACCATTTCAGTCTGTGGCTTATGACCTTATGAAATATCTTCCCATCCCTTTTCTAAAAACTGTGATTGTTTCATTTGTTGGAGTTGCTGCCTAATTATGTAGCATTTCTATAAACAGCTTACATTAAAACAACAACTTTTCAGCTTTACTCCCCAAGCATGGTAATATTGTTGGTGCTGCTGGATGGATTTGTGTTTTCCTCAGAGCAAATCCCAACAACACAGAGCAAATCCCCCCACGCCCCCCTTATTTTGGTGATGGCAGTCAATTTTACTGGTCTTTTTTAACTGCTCTTGCATTAACACAAAAACTATTAAAAAATCACCAAATGTTATCAAACAACAAAGTCTTTGTGTACTGGTGGTATACATGAATAACTGCAGTGCAAATACAAAGAATAGACACTGAAAATGTATTCCAAAATGAACATGTTGTTGATTTGGTTGCGTTCTCTCTGATGGATGAACACAATCTAGGGTTACCCATTCATTTCCAATGGCGCTCATCTTTGACCAGGAACACCATAGGTATAGTTTACTAACCCACAACAAATTCAATGAAAGGTATGATAGGCAGTTTAATACGTTTTAATACTTTAATGCCTACTGTGAAGGATATCATAAGGGCTTGAAACAATCAAATGTAAAACAAAATATTTATGAAAGTAGTAACTCGGTCAGATTTGTCCCGAACACGACAGGAGGGTTATAGGCTAGATCTGGATCTATTTCTTAAGTTGTGTGTGTGTGTTTCAGGGTCCGGCTCTGGAGGCTCTGTGGCAGCAGTGCTGCAGTGACGACTCTCTGGTCCGCTCCTACTGCTGCGACGCCGTGGTCCTGCTGGTGGAGCAGCATTATGCAGAGCTGCAGCACGTCCTCCACAGCGTGCTCAACCTGCTTCCCTCCGCCAGGTACAGTCACACCTCTCACCTGGGCTCAGAGGCACCTTAAAGTAGACTGTACACAGGGTTAATGTCAATATGTTTCAGGACAAAGTTTCAGTAACCCTTTACTGAATCTAACTTTCCTTGTACATCTTAGCAAAAGCATTTATTTATTTGTGTAAGCGGGTGATACAAACCATGTACATCACATTCAAATTCACAAAGTTATGATGTATAAAGCAAATGCTGACTAAATCCCCATTTCCATCCCACCACTCACTAACCGGTTAACAAGTTACACTGTAAATAAGTCCTGGATTCATAATAATAAAATAGAAATGTAGTTCATCAGCAATGGAGAAGAACAAGTGTGTGCAGTAATGATTGTTTGTTTAAGTTTGAAATGAAAGAAAGTTCTACTTTTATGTGTGTCCATAAAATGTTACCAGGATTATCCTCATCATTCTCACTCTCAGCTAGTCAGCAGAATCTCGTAGGATGCAGCCGTGGTATTGACCCATTCCTTCAAAATCTGGAGACTTGTCTATTTTACAATGTCTTAGGATAATCCTGGACGCTGTTATCAAACCAACCATGATAACAGAAAATAACCTTTTTGTAATATGCACTGAAAAAACGAAACATTTAATTTTAAAATGGGACTACATCTACAGGAAGGGACTGAATAAACGCTGGCAGACAGAGTGTACTGGTTCTTTGATCAAGTACAGCATCTTTATACAGAAGCACAATTCAGCCCTCAGTAAATGGACACTCCCACAGTGTCCTTGCCCCCTCTGCTGACTGTGATCCATTAACCCCCCCCCCCCCCCCCCGCATCCCCATCAGAGAAGGAGGATAAAGTCTTACTGCAAAGTGACCTTTTCTGTTCTCCATAATCTGACTCGTCGTAAATGGGATTTGTTGGGTCGGCATTTTGAATGACCTTTTGCCAATGGTTGGTAGGACAATAAATAATTGGCCATAATCCTTTTTACACGCCAAAATACTAGACCGTATATCTGCACTGCACCATCAATATGTGGATATGAACAATACATATAGTGACTATGTGGAATGGGAAAGAGGTATTGAGGAATCCACAGAATACGATCTGTTTCCCTCACTGCTATGAATGTTTCAAGCATCTTTTCAGTTCATGTTTTGTTTCAGGCCCACAATAATACTCCTGAAGGTCTGTTGCCGTTCTCCTATTACCCCATTTGTTGTGAATAATCTAATTATAAAACCCTAATGGAAGTGTCAACTCTAGCATAACTCTAGGGAGACTTTTTACTATTAAATATACCCAGCACCTTTCTGTCATGATGCTTCCTAAGCTAGCAACACAGTCTCATGTGAGCTGAAACAGAACAGACTGCTCCACACCATAATGATGACAAACATTTTCCATGTTCTTTCCCTGACATTTGAAACACATACTCTTACTTACAGGGGAAGAATTGGGTGGTGCTGGGGGAAAAAGCAATGGAATTCTTCCATTGGATTTTGGAATAAAGCAGAAATGAAGTTCTGTGGCAAACACACATTCATGATTCTTACAGGACAGGACAGGTTCATCTCCCCATATCAACACTCCTTTCATGTTTTCTTTAGCGTACATGCAATAGGCAGATAAAAAAATATAACGTAATCTAACAAACATCGTCAAACTAAAGGCGGACTGTTTGGCGTGAGTTTTTTTTGTCTCTTTTAGAAACTTGTTAGCTACTGGACACAACACACAAACTATGGACATTCACAAGTGGGGTATTTACTGACATTGTGGAACGAAATGTGTTTCATCTTGTGTTAACCTCAGACTTGATTTTAGGCATCTAACCAAAATCTTCCAAAATGTGTTGACGATGACACAAGGTAACCAGACGTGCTAAAATGCCAACTCATTTCCAGAGTTGAGGACTCATTCCTGCACCACTCTATACTAGGGTTACAAAGGGGCGGAAACTTTCCGGTAAATTTCCGGAAAGTCCCCATGGAAAGTTAAGCTGGGGAATTTTGGAAATATTCAATGCAAAATTAAACAAAAAACAGGGCATTTCAACAAAACATTTTTTTTTTAAGTAGAACAGAACACGTTTTAATTATTTTATTGAACAATTATTTGTTTAATTGAAGAACGAAAACAGGAATGTTGAGTTAAATATTACTTATCCCCCCCAACCCCACTCATTAAAAAAATGAACAAAATATACCCCCCATCCAAAAATCCCCACAAAGTCCCATTCAAAATGTTAAATGAAAAGATGTGGCTTCATTTTTCTTGTGCTTTGGGCTCAAAAGTGTGATCCAGTCTGCTCGAAATCGTCTGTGCATGTGATGGAGGAATGCACAGTGCCTGTAGGGGGTGTGGTCTCAATAGCCATGCAGTAAGCAGTGTGCTATGGCATGGATATTCAAGTGTAGTTGAATGGCATCTGTTTGTTTTTAGTCAAGATTATAATAAAATATACTTTCGCCAACTATATTTAAGTTCCCTATGAAGAGCCAACCTTCAATTTAGAAAATTCCCAGTTAATTCCTGTGGAAAGTTTACATCTTTGAAAATTCCTGGAATTTTGCAACCCTAATCTATACCCACCTAACTTTTGCCCCGTTTGGAACCTTGGCTTTAAATTCCCTTGATCGTAGATAAACTGGAAAAACTGAAACGTTGACTTGAATTAAATATGTTATGTCAACACATTTCGCACTAGGTTAGTTGCAAGCAATAATCCATCCATCCATCCATCCATCTTCTCCCGCTTATCCGTGGTCGGGTCGTGGGGGTCGCAGTTCCAGCAGAGAGGCCCAAACTTTCTTTTCCATGGCCACATCGACCAACTTTGACTGGGGGATCCCAAGGCGCTCCCAGGCCAGCGAAGAGATATAATCCCTCCACCTGGTCCTAGGTCTACCCCTTGGTCTCTTCCCAGCTGGACGTGCCTGGAACACCTCCCTAGGGAGGCGCCCAGGTGGCATCCTAACTAGGTGCCCGAACCACCTCAAGTGGCTCCTTTCGATGCGAAGGAGGAGCGGTTCAACTCTGTGTCACTCCCGGATTACCGAACTTCTCACCTTATCCCTAAGGGAGACACCAGCCACCCTGCGGAGAAAACCCATCTCGGCCGCTTGTATCCGCGATCTCGTCCTTTCGGTCATGACCCATCCTTCATGACCATAGGTGAGGGTAGGAACGAAAATGGCCCGGTAGACAGAGAGCTTTGCCTTCTGGCTCAGCTCCCTTTTCGTCACAACGGTGCAGTAAAGCGACTGCAGTACCGCTCCCGCTGCTCCAATTCTCCGGCCCATCTCACGCTCCATTGTTCCTTCACTCGAGAACAAGACCCCGAGATACTTGAACTCCTTCACTTGGGGTAAGGACTCACTCCCTACTTGGAGTGGACAGTCCATCGGTTTCCTGCTGAGACCATGGCCTCAGATTTGGAGGTGCTGATCCTCATCCCAGCCGCTTCACACTCGGTTGCGAACCGGTCCAGTGAGTGCTGAAGGTCGCAGACCGATGAAGCCATTAGAACCACATAGTCTGCAAAAAGCAGTGGTGCAATCCTTAGTCCACCGAACTGCAGACCCCCTCCCCCACGACTACGCCTCGAAATCCGATCCATGTATATTACAAACAAGATTGGTGACAAAGCGCAGCCCTGGCGGAGGCCAACCCTCACCGGAAATGGGTCCGACTTACTGCAGAGGACCTGGACACAGCTCTCGCTTTGGGAGTACAGAGATTGGATGGCCCTGAGTAGAGACCCCCTCACCCCGTACTCCCGCAGCACCTCCTACAGTAACTCGGTCATACGCCCTCTCCAAGTCTACAAAACACATGTAGATAAGCGTACTCCCAGGCCCCCTCCAGGATCCTTGCGAGAGTAAAAAGCTGATCCGTAGTTCCACGACCAGGACGGAATCCGCATTGTTCCTCCTCAATCGGAGGTTCGACAATCGGCCTGACCCTCCTTTCGAGTACCTTAGAGTAAACTTTCCCGGGGAGGCTGAGTAGTGTGATCCCTCTGTAATTGGCACACACCCTCTGATCCCCCTTTTTGAAAAGGGGAACCACCACCCCGGTCTGCCACTCCTTCTGTACTGTTTCCGACTTCCACGCAACGTTGATGAGACGTGTCAACCATGACAGTCCCTCAACACCCAGAGCCTTCAGGGGCTTTGCCACTGTGGAGTTGTTTGACAACCTCAGTGACCTCCCCCCGGGAGATTGGTGTTGATCCCCCGTCATACTCCAGCTCTGCCTCTAACATAGAGGGCGGAGTTCTCGTGTTCAGGAGTTCCTCAAAGTGTCCCTTCCAACGCCCTAACACTCAATCAGTTGAGGTCAACAACGTCCCATCTTTACTGTACACAGCTTGGATGGTTCCCTGCTTCCCCCTCCTACGGTGTCGGACAGTTTTCCAGAACAACTTTGGTGCCGCCCGAAAGTCCTTTTCCATGTCTTCTCCGAACTTCTCCCACACACGCTGCTTTGCCTCGGCCATGGCTGAGGCTGCTGCCCTTCAGGCCTGTTGGTACCTTGCAACTGCTTCGGGAGTCCCCCGGGATAAAAAATCCCTGAAGGCCTCCTTCTTCAGTCGGACGGCTTCCCTGACCACCGGTGTCCATCAGGAGGTTCAAGGGTTACCGCTAGGCATGGGCGGTATCATTTTTTTCATACCGTCATACCTTGCTGACATCATACCGTGGTATACGGTATATGACGGTATCAGTCCCAATTTAAGGGGTCATTTCTCCCCAAAAATATTTTTTTACTCACGATATCAACAGCCCCATCAAAAATATTTTCCACCAGCCGCCACTGACGGTATTACTTGGGTCGGCTTGAGTGAGGTGGCGTTCGGCGGCAAATAGATGTTTCGAACGGTATATTATATGTTCGGTGTAAAATGCAGCCCGAGCCGGTAGACGCTCGCAAAGTGCCGCAACGTGCGCGCAAGTGCAAAACAAGGGCTGCATACATGACACATTGTGCAAATGGCACATTTTGAGATCGGAATCGGATACAGGACACGTTTGTAGATGTCCGACGTTGTTTCCATAGTGAGCTAAGTTAACAATATATCATCATACATAAACATTTTCCGGGAGTAAATACTTGACTTAATGAATAAAGTTTGCTATATTCACTCACTAGTTTGGCAATATTATTCCGTGCATGTGTTAAAAACCTTATTTCCATTTGATTCATTGGATTACTCGCGTGAATGTTTAGCACGTAAATGCTTTCGTTTTTAAAACCGTCCGACCTGGACTACAAAACCATCAACCAGTTGCATAGGATTAAAAAATGTCAACACTCACTCACCCCGTCTTAAACATTCCCAAAGAAGTGCCTCTGTCTCTCGTTGTGCTGGATGAAGTCACTGGCGACGAGTAAACCCAAAATAGTCCCAAACAGGCGCAGAGGCATTTTTCTTTTTTACTAGTTCTCCGAGTTCGGGGCCTGCAAATGCTGCCGCCATCTTGCTCAGCTCAGCTCTGTGCTGAGCTCTGAGAGCGGGAAAGACGGACTGCCCTCCCCTGCCCTCTGCTGGCGCGTGCTGTGCATTACAACCAATGTCAGTGTAATAGAATGAAACGCATCTGTGAATTGGCGCACAGTCTGTGACGTCACGGTATTGAAAATCATACGGACGGGATTTCGAAATACCCTGGTATACCGTCATACCGCCCAAGCCTAGGTTCCGCCCCTTGAGGCACCTAAGACCTTGAGACCACAGCTCCCCGCCGCGCCTTCGGCAATAGAGGCTTTGAACACCGACCACTGTGGTTCAATGTCCCCAACCTCCACAGGAATGCCCGGAAAGCTCCGCCGGAGGTGTGAGTTTAAGGCCTCCTGAACTTGGGCCTCCTCCAGACGTTCCCAGTTCACCCGAACTACACGTTTGGGCTTACCAGGTCTATCCAGAGGCTTCCCCCGCCACTCGACCCAACTCACCACCAGATGGTGATCAGTTGACAACTCCGCCCCTCTGTTTACCCGAGTGTCCAAAACATACGGCCTCAGGTCCGATGATACGATAACAAAATCGATCATGGACCTTCTGCCTAGGGTGATCTGGTACCACGTACACTTATGAGCATCCTTATGTTCGAACATGGTGTTTGTTATGGCCAATCCATGACTAGCACAGAAGTCCAGTAACAAACCACCACTCCGGTTCAGATCAGGGGGGCCGTTCCTCCCAATCACGCCCCTCCAAGTGTCTCCATCATTGCCCACATGTGTGTTGAAGTCTCCCAGCAAGATTAAAGAGTACCCTTCAGGAGCCCCATACAGGACTCTTTCCAGGATCTCCAAGAAGGCCGTATACTCTGAACTGCTGTTTGGTGCATAAGCACACACAACTGTCAGTTTTCCCCCCCATAACTCGCAGGCGTAGGGAGGCAACCCTCTCGTCCACTGGGGTAAACTCCAACAACGAAGCACCCAACCGGGGACTTGTGAGTCCACCCGGGTCTGGTCCGTCGAGACCCTCTGCTTTCACTGCCACCCTTCTGGCAGCGCACCCGACCCCATCGCTGTTTCCCGGAGGTGGTGGGCCCGCGGGACGGAGAAGCGGAGGTGTTGCCCACGTTGCCTTTTCGGGCTGTGCCCGGCCGAGCTCCATGGCAAGCCCGGCCACCAGACGCTCGCCGACGAGTCCTCCTTCTGGGCCTGGCTCCAGAAGGGGACCCCGGGCTTCCTCCGGGCCGGGTATCCTCACTTCTTGGAAAGAAAAACCAAGAAGTGAGCAAGCAATAATATGATGTTTAAATAGAAATAAGATCGTACTTGGTTCGACTTTCAATAATATTAACACACATACATAATACATTTAATTCAAGTCAACGTTTCAGTTTTTTCTGTGAACAAATAGGCATAACAATGACTTTGAGCTTAAATAACTGCCCTCTTGTGATCATGTGATCATGGCGATGGTCCTGCAGTAAACACATGACTGATAATGATCCCCTCAGATTTATTTTCACTAACGGTACAGTTTTCCTCTTTCCTTGAATCTTTCTTGATCTTTTTTTTGTATGTTCTGTGTTTTACCATCTGTGAACAGAAATGTCCAGGGGCTGATGAAGGTGATTGGCAGGCTGCTGCAAATGCAGGCAGACCAGAGAGACGCAGAAAAACCCTTCAGCTGTCCTTACTCCATCAGGTCAGCCTTTCTTTGTTTCAATGTTTTTGTTGTGTGTTCATATAACACATTGTACGAAATCAGAAAGCTCATTTCTGCCTCATATGTTTATATTTATGTTTTGTCTGCAGAAGGACAAAACTAAGAATTTTCTCCACCGCTTTCGGTGCGAGTAGACAAATTCTTCTTTAGTTTTTTACATCTGTGATTCTGAGTGTTCTACAGTATAGCATTACTACATGGTACAAGTGTTTCTCTACCGCTTTCAAATCCAAACTGCTCCACCAGGTGAACATCTGCTCAAAGATAGTAGATGTGAGAGACTCTGAATCAGTTCAACATAACTTCTGACCCAAACATGTCCTGAACAGAGAATAGGAATTGTTACCATCAAATCAGGGATACCGGGTCCCACGATTTAATAAAGTTAGACTGAAGAAATATGTCAGACTTATCTGACAATAAAGTATTATCGTATCATAAAGTATGTTCTCTGGTTACACCCAGAAATATCTGTATTATTCATCTGGACCTCACACATTAGGGACACGCGGACCTTGTTATTTAACTCTCGTTTCCCTCTCTTTTTACTGGGGCAACTGCACACAGTAGGACACTGAGTGTTTCTCAATCTCGAGTAAAGCTGCTCCAGCGCCACTATTTCAAGCATACTACGTCATCGAGTGCCGCCAAAGTACTGTTCCAATGTGCAGCATACTTCGTTTGGAGAAATTTCGAGGTTGCACATGTGTAGACTCCGCGGTCTTAAAATCCCCACAATACTTTGCGCACGGACCAATTCTGTGGTGGAAAATGTAAGGCGGGGCCTCTCATATGACGCACACCTGCACACTTGCTCGCCTGTTCCACTCTTAATTTTCCGAATGCCAGGAAGTATTCTTGCCTCGCTTCTGAAGCAAGTGACTCGGAAGACATGTGCTACCAAGCAAGCGTACTCGACATTGAGAAACACCCACTATGTTAGGAGAGCTCTGAATTAATTCCTTTGATGTATCAAGAAATATCTGCATTTGCAAATCATGGTTACCAAATGATCTTGTATAAATATAGGCTATGCTTCGAGCATACACATACTGTATATACGTGAGATAATCAGAGAGGCCCTGTGGCCTGTGCCCTTTGAATTTTGTTAGAAAAAGATTACTCGTCATTCGCTTGGTCTTCAATATCAGGATACATGTATTTATTATCTTTGCAAGCATGGAAGTAGTCATCACACACAGGGCTGCGTTGGACAAATAGTTCCCAGAGTAGAGTCATACATTTGGCTACGTACAAAGCTACGTAGGGCCTCTGTTATCATGTGCTACTCTGATATAGAAGGAACATTCAGTATTTTCTCAACATTTATACTTAAATGGTGTATTTACAATCACAAAGTCCTACTGTTGGACAGTTGATTTTGAACTAGCAAATAATTTTCCCGAAGCGTATTAGGACTTTTTTGAGTTGTTCAGTCAGATAAAGGGCTTTTTACCGTAACTCAAACAGAACAAAACTATTACCATGTCCAAATGTTGTTTGCAAAGAAAAAATTTCAGCTTGCAACCTCCCCTGAAACCACAACTTGTCATGTTATCTTTCTATATATTAATAAAAACAGGTGGACATTGTATAAAGAATCATTCAATTTAGCTGCTTCAGTTTCCAGGTCCTATTGCTCTGCTGCTGGCTCACTTTCAAACTCTTTCATGGCTTACTGAGATATGGCGCCATTAAAAATGTTATTAGTAACAACAAATGCTCTCTTTCAAGTTCCTAGTTGTATTTCATGTTTCTTCTAGTACATGTATACAGTGGCAATAGAATGTATGTGAACCCATTGGAATTTCCTGGTTTGAGCATGAATTTGTCATAAAATCTGATCTGATTTTCAACTTAGTCACAATACCAAACAAATACAATGTGCTTAAGCTAATAACACACAGACATTTACAATCGTTCATGTCTTTTTTAAACACACATAGTCATCTTTGCTGGGCGCCCACTTAGGGAGCATCAGCAGATTACATTACATTACATTACATTGCATTTAGCTGACGCTTTTATCCAAAGCGACTTACAATAAGTGCATTCGACCAGGAAGAAACAACCTTGAAGAAAACAGAATCATATAAGTACATCAGATTTCATAGAGCCAAACATTTCAAGTGCTACTCAACTGGCTTTGGAAAGCCAGCCCTTTATTAGTATATAAGTGCTTTGTTAGTAATTCAATCGCTCGAAGTGTGAAGATGCTTCTTGTGTATGGGAAACTCCAAATATTTGAGTGATTATTATTATAAATCAAAAACACTTCAATTAATAAAACAAGGTTTGCTAACCCCTAACTCAGTTAGCTTTTGTTTAAAGTCGAGGGGTTCATATATATTTAGCTTTTCCAACCTACCCAGGGAATGTTTGAATGATGTTTTCAATATGGACAAGAAGAAAACTAATAGCCAATTATTATTGGCCTGCTCTGAGTTCAAACAGAATGTGTTTGTTGATTGTTGTAACTAAGGTGAAGATATGACCATCAGTTAGTACCAATATACAAATCTATACATGCAAACTGGTTTTTCCAAGGGTTCACTTACTTTTTCTTGTACATGCTTTAATTTGCAAAAAGCACATGCTTGTTTTTAGCGCTTGTCTCTTTAAGGCCCGCTCTTGAAAATGACTGTTCTAATTGGCTTGTGTGAATGACGTTCCTTTGCAAAGGTATGGAACTGTCTTCTGGGAAAAAGGTCTATGTAGAATAAGTATCAATATTTCGGATGCATTCATTATTGGATTAGATAATGTGGAATGAATGACTTGTTTACAAACAGCATGTAAAACTTCTCAGCTGTAACTTTGACCAATATCGGAGCCAATGGAAATAAGGGTCAAACTGACTTGGAGGCCTTTTAACAGCTTTTTTACAAGAGAACCGTCTTGATTTTATGACCAAACAGATACATAGAGGGAGTAGTTCTCTGTGGTTCAGCTCTCCTCCTCCTCCTCCTCCTCCCCCCTCCCCCCCCCCCCCTCACCTCTGCCAGGATCTGAGTAAGGGCCTCCTTACTCAGTTACAGCGGGTGATAAAGTCTGTGCTGCTTTCTCTTCCTCCCTCCTGCTCTCCATGTTCCTGTCTCCACCTCTACACCTCCTCCCTTTAACCTTTCCACACATCTCTATCCCTTCTTTCTTTCTCTCTTCTCCTGCTGCCCATTGTCCTCTTCCTTCTCGTTCTGTCTTCATCTCTGCCTGTGCTGTCTGCGTCTGTCTGGCAGCCTGGTGGGAAGATGAATGTGTGGGGGGAGGGGGGGCAGCAGTCTGGCCCTCCGTTGGTCGCCGGGCCCTGGCACTGTTGGGTAACTGTAAATGCTGCAGGATTAATGGAGGATGCCCACTGGTGCCCATTGTTGACCGGCTGCTCGATGCTGCCCCGTGCAATCTGCCACTGAGCCTCGGAGTCGCAGCCCCCCCCCCCCCCCCCCCCCCCCCCCCCCCAGATCAGGGAGGTTCAGCTCCGTCCACCACACCTCCTCATCCCCATTTGATGTTAGTCTGAGTGAAGTCTGACCGGAGTGTCCCCTGCAGGTTTTCCCACATACTCAATGCCTCCCTGCTCAGGTACAGGCTGTGCGTCACCACCGCTAAGCTTAAGGCGGCTAATATTCGCCGTGATGACGTTTACTCGTCTTATTTTGTCAAATGTTGGCAACCTCTGTTTTTATGACACGTAGAAGCTTCAGACATATGCAAGTCAGGTATTTACAGACATATTTGATGTCATAGATCGAAAATTGACATTTCGTTTTAACGAATGTTCTTATTTCAGGCATCACACATTAAAAAAACTGTTAACTTTAAAGGTCACCTATTATGCAAAATGCACTTTTTATCAGAAACATTGTGCAACGTGTTTTGGAAGTAATATGGTCTGTGTTTACATTAGCAAGCTATCGCTGTACTGGAGAGTGTGGGTGTTTCTCAATGTCGAGGACGCTTCCTTGGTAAGACATGTCTTCCGAGTCAGGTCCATCAGAGGCTAGGCAAAAATCCTTCCTTTCATTCGGAGAACGAAGAATGGGACAGCCGAGCAAGTGTGCAGGTGTGCGTCATATGAGAGGCCCTGCCTTACATTTTCCGCCAAAGATTTTGGAAATTGTTCCGTGCGCAAAGCATTGAGGGGATTTGAAGACCGTGGAGGCTACACATGTGCAGCCTCGAAATTTCCTGCAACGAAGTACGCCGGCCTCGGTAGAATTCCATGTATGCTGCACATTGGAACAGTCCTTCGGCGGCACTCGATGACGTAGTATCCTTGAAATAGTGGCTCTGGAGCAGCTTTACTCGAGATTGAGAAACACCCAGTACAGTATGTGTAAAGAAACAGGATATAAAAGGTACTGTCCTTGTAATAAACACACAAGAGAGAAAGCGTTTGAGCTCCATACTGTTTCAGAAATAATGCTTGATGTGGTTTGGAACATAATATGGCGTTTAATCACGGCAGCGTTTAGCTGAGTTTCTGCTGGGAGACAGCCGTCTCTTCATAGAGCTCACTGCTTGCATGGGGACGCTCCAAAGGGGCGTGGCCAGCAGCAGCTCCAAAGGGGCGTGGATCAGCACTTTAGTAAAAGGGCTGAAATAGAGGGGTATGAGGCATGCTACAATGGGTGATCGGTTTGGTATTTTGAGCAAAAGACTTCCGAGACATGTTTTATATAGATATGGCCCTTTTTAAATTGTTAAATTATAGCATAATAGGTGAGCTTTAAGACAAGAGAACCTGATGTGGTTAATGCAAACAAATGTTCAGCTTTTAACCCGGAGGCCCGCGGGGGCTGCAGGTTTTTTTCCCCACAAAACTGTGTCTCAGGGCTTCTTAACATTTAAAAACCTATTCATGTGTTATACCAACTTAACGGGAAGAAACTCAGCTAACTGACGATACAAACTATTTTTATCGAAACAAAACACAAGTCTCGCAAGAAGCGTCTAAAGGAGCACTGAGTGAAAAACACACTTAGCACAGAACTCTAGGTATAAATACCCTTATTACATATCGGATCTGCACAAACAAGATATTGATTATCAAGCTGGGATTCCACAGATTCTAGGGGTATAAGTATCATCACTGAGCTATCTGAACTTGCGACAGGGGAAGCAAACACAGACATCACAACATGGAGCTTTACGGAGCAAACACGGGACATTCTCTTACCTTAGCTGTTGTTCTGATCAAAAGTTGTGTTCAATGGCATTAAAATGATAAAAACGCTGCTGAAGGTTAATCCATAGGTCAATCCAATGTGTCTGTCACTTTGAAATGATTTCTGATAATCCATCGTCATATTTATGTCAATAACGGAGTTTTCATATTAGCTGCTACGATAGCTACTAGAGCAGGGGTCTCCAACCTTTTTTATGATGAGAGCTACTTTCAAAATATAAAACAAGTCGTGAGCTACTTTTACATCTCTTTTTTTCCAGTGTATATATTTAGCACATTTGTGCTGTTTGGGTCTGTGGGACCCGTCTTTTTCCCAGAAGACAGTGTTTACTAAAAGAACATTTTATAGAATTTAATTATTTTAACCTGCTTTATTTTGGGGTGGACCTCACCTCTAGGGGTGTCCGGGGCATGCACCCCCGGGAATTAAACAAAAAAAAATGTTTAAGTGAAATGCATCAATCTGGTGCACTTTGAGCACAACATGAATTTATGGATACAGCTCTCAACACTCAGATGAAAGAGAGCTGTATACTTTTCAATAATCCAAACATCTTTAGAATATGATCACAACCAATAACACAACCTTTAAACTTGTTTATTCTTATCTTATGTTACCTAGTTAGCATTCTTTCTTTTTCTTTATGCATATTTTACTAATCACTCCCCTTTTAAACTGTTGCAAGAACGTGATTGGTCGATATTCATCGTGGGGGGAGGAGGGGTGTTAGATAGATACAGAGTTGGAGTAAGTAGATAGTTTTCTAAGATTGAGGTCTATGCATTGAGGTCAAGATTGAGGTCTATGCATTATTTTTTTGTATTTTTTACATTTTGTATTTGCTTGGCGAGCTACTTATTGAGGTCTTCGAGCTACCGGTAGCTCGCGATCGACGTGTTGGAGACCCCTGTACTAGAGTGTATGACACGCATCACTCATTCACCAATGGGTAATGTTTAGATGGATTTGAGGAACTTCCCCTCGATTCTATTGGCTCTAACGGTTAAAAAGAGATGTCAATCTGAATTTACTTTAAAATAAAAAAATTCCATATTGATTCTGACTGTTCTACATCCAACTCACGGGTTTATCATTGCTTTGAGAAAAAATATTATTAATTTACCCCTTTTTAGATGTGAAGATATAGTCATTTGTTCCGGGAATGTCATTTTCGAGCCTGAGACCTGAAAAAGAGGCTCAAGCCTTAACAGGTTAATAATAATAATAATAGCTTGGATTTATATAGCGCCTTTCAAGGGACCCAAGGTCGCTTTACAAGTAATAGGGCAGAAAAACAAACTTAACAAAACAAAAAGACAGACAGGCAAAACGACAGATCGATTTAGGGGCCGAAAGCCTTGGCAAACAGATGGGACTTGAGGGCCCTTTTGAAGGCGTCGAGTGTGGGGATGTTGCGAATCTCCGCAGAGAGAGCGTTCCAGAGGGTGGGGGCTGCCACACTGAAGGCTCTCTCCCCGAAGGTTCGCAGTTTGGTGCGGGGGGTGGTAAGCAGGCCAGAGTTTGAGGACCGCAGGTTCCGGGGTGGGGCATGTGGGTGAAGGATGTCCGATAGGTACTGGGGGGCAAGGGCATGGAGGGACTTGGTGGTAGGTGAGGAGGAGGACTTTGTAGAATATGCAGGACTTGACCGACAACCAGTGTAGGTGGATGAGGGTGGGAGTGATGTGCTGCCACGGCTTTGTGTGTGTGAGTACCCTAGCAGCACAGTTTTTGACATACTGGAGCCTGTCCAGGGTTTTGTTGGGAACCCCGAACAGGACAACATTGCAGTAGTCCAAGCGGGTGGTGACAAAAGCATGCACTAGGGTTTCGGCAACCGACTCCGAGAGTGACGGTCAGAGTCTGGCAATGTTCCTTAGGTGGTAAAAGGCCGATTTGGTCACAGATTTGACGTGGGAATGGAAGGAAAGGGTGGAGTCGAGGATGACACCCAGGTTGCGGGCTTCAGGAGATGGGGAGATGGAGCAGCCGTCGACCTCGAGGACGAAGTCAACAACCTTCTGGAGCAGGGCCTTGGGTGCCACAACCATGAGCTCTGTTTTATTGCTGTTCAGCTTAAGATAGTTGGAAGACATCCATGTTTTAATGTCATGCAGGCAGTTGATGAGAGACTTAGGGGGGAGCTGGGAGGAATGAGTGGTGCTGAGATACAGTTGGCTATCATCAGCGTAGGTAAATTGAGTCCATGATGTCGGATGATCTGGACGAGGGGGAGCATGTAAATGGTGAACAGGAGGGGGCCAAGCACAGAGCCCTGGGGTACACCGTGGTGGACTGGGGCCGGGGGTGGAGGTAGGATGTCAACCAGGACAGCGCTGTGCCAGTGACACCTAGGAGGTCTGAGAGGCGGGTGAGGAGGATGTTGTGAGAGATAGTGTCGAACGCTGCAGAGAGGTCCAGGAGGATGAGGGTGCTGAGGCGGCCAGAGTCAGCAGCAATGAGAAGATCGTTGGTGATCTTGATGAGGGCGGTCTCAGTGCTGTGTTGCTGTCTGAAGCCAGATTGGAAGGGCTCATAGAGCTCATGGTTGGACATGTGGAGATGGAGTTGGCCAGCGACCACTCTTTCCAGAGTTTTGCTGAGGAAGGGAAGGTTGGAGATCGGCCGGTGGTTCTGGAGGTCGTCGGGGTCCAGGCCAGGTTTTTTTAGTATGGGGGTGACTGAGGCCATTTTGAAGCTGGTGGGGACTATACCAGGAGCCAGAGAAGCGTTGATAATGACCACCATGTAGGGACAGAGGGTGGGTAGGCAGTCCTTGACCAGGGCTGTGGGCATGGGGTCCAGGGAGCAGGTGGAGGTCTTGGCTGAGCTGACCAGTTTGGCCACTTGGAGAGCATCCACAGGGGAGAAGGAGGAGAGGTTGGAGTGGGAGAGGGGCGGCGCTTGGGGTGCGTTACCAGGTGGCGCGTTACCAGGTGGCTGAGGTGCAGGTAGGGGGGGAGGGCCAGTCACCAGGAGCTGCTGATGGATGGCCTCGACTTTCGCCTGGAAGAAGTCGAGGAATTTGGAGCACAGATCGGGAGCCCCTGAGGGCTGGGGGGCGTCGGGGGGCAGTAGTAGGCGGTTGATGGTGGAGAACAGTCTGCTGGGGTTGCTTTGCTGGGCACCAATGAGACGGGAATAGTAGTGAGTCTTGGCATGGGAGAGAGCTTCCTTATAGGTTTTGACATGGTCACGAAAGGCCAGGAGGTGGACTGTGAGGCCAGTTTTTTTGGAGAGCCTCTCCAGCTGGCTACCAGAGGCCTTCAAACGGCGGAGTTCGGTGGTGAACCAGGGGGCAGGGTGGGTGAAGGAAACAGTCCGGGTTTTAATGGGGGCGAGAGAGTTGAGACTGAGGGATAGGGCAGTGTTGTAGTGTGCTACCAGGCCGTCCACGGTGGAGTCGGAGGGACCCGAGGCCATGTGGGTAGCTATCAGGTCGGATAGGGCCGGTGCACTCAGTCTTAATGTTCCTGAAGATAATGGTGCGTTTAGGATGCTGCCTGGGCAGAGAGACCGTAACAGTGAAGAGGATGGCGTGATACAGCCAGGTCGAGGTGCTGTAGGCCGGGGGGCGGAGAGCCGGTAGAGCACACCAGATCTAGCGTGTGGCCCTTGATGTGGGTGGGACCCAGGACATGTTGCTTGATGCTGAAGCAGTCCAAAAGTGAGAGGAATTCAGCAGCGAATGTGCAGTTATTGGAGTCCACGTGGATGTTAAAATCACCGAGCAGGAGAGTTGATGGAGACATGGAGCAGAGAGAGGTGAGTAACTCAGACAGCTCAGACAGGAAGGTAGTGGAAGCTTTAGGTGGGCGGTAAATGAGGGCAACCTGGAGCGGAGCAGACCCAGCCAGTTTGAAGACAACACACTCAAATGAGGTGGTAGTAGGTACTGGGAGTTCTTTAACCAGGATGCCAGCTCGGTGGATAACAGCCAATCCACCACCACGACCCAGGGAGCGGGGCTTCTGGATGTACAAATAGCCTGGGGGTGTAGCTTGATTGAGTGTCACAAAGTCCTGCTGATTTTGCCATGTCTCTGTTAAGCATAGGATGTCAATGCTTCTGTCAGTGATAATGTCGTTGATGAGTAGTGCTTTGTTGTTGAGGGAGCGGGTATTCTGCAGCATAAATGTCACATAGTTGTTCATAGCTGCTGGGGGGAACAGGGAGGGGGAAACCAGCACACTGTCAGCATAGGCCAGGGACCTCAGGTAGATAGAGCGAACGGGAGGTTTGGTCGGATGACGTCGTTGACGAAGATTTATTGCTGCATCATTCTATAGGGCTGAACAATTAATCAACATTTTGTCTAAATCAATATATATATAGACTAATGCTATATCAAGACAGCATCAGGTGCAATATTTATTTTTCTGGGGAATCGCGGCCATTCTAGGAGGATAGCGTCTATAGCAGGGGTCTCCAACCTTTCTTCATCTGAGAGCTACTTTGAAAAAATAAAGTGGCCAAGAGCTACTTTCATCACATCGCTTACATTAATCACATAGCACTCATCAGTTGAATTAAGCTACTTTTGTAAACGTATGAAATTGCAATACCCAAAGCTTATCGACAATCTTTACTTAACATCAAGGTCCAAGAAAACGACAATTTCTCACATATTATTATGGCCCTCATAGTAAGTACATAACTGAAAATTCACATAAATGTCCAAGAAAAAAAGACAATTGTTCCCTTCTTATAATGGCCCACATAGTAAATACATCACCTTAATCACCACCTTACAAGCATCTTATGGCACAAAAATGTAAAATAAGTGGCATTCACTCTTTTTTACAGTTAGTGAGATGACTGGCGCACCATGGAGTCCACCATAGAGGTGTATGCTGGAGTACCCACTTTGGTTCACTCTAAGAGCCATTTAAATGTTCATCAGTCAGTCTTATTCTGTATTTAAATCTCATGGCATTCATGTCAGAAAAAGCTGCTTCACAAAGGTATGTAGAGCCAAATAATGCAGACATTTCCAGTGCTGCTTGGTGAATGTTCTTAAAGTTTTCTGGGTCTACAAGGCTCCAGAAATGTTGTGAGTTTTGCTGAGACTTAAGCTGATGACATGATTTTGGAGATGTATAACCTCCATCTCCATCTCCACAGGACACTGAACAGTTCAGCCATCTTCTTCTTTTTCTTCGTCTTGACATGAAACCATAATAAATCAATTGTATAGGTCTCGCCTCCCTATATCTGTGGGAAATTGTTCCATCCTCAAAAACAAAAAACTAATGCTTCTGCAGTCTAGCTGCAGCTTCTAGCAACGTATTCACAAAGCATTTTATCTTACCGCAAGGAGTGCTCCTAACTCGCGCTAAAACATTTTACGTAGGAGTTTTTTCTTAAAAGTTATTCACAAAGCCGCTGAGACCTACTCATACTAAGGATAAATCACTAAGAGTGAACTAACAGTGACGCGCCGTTGCTATGGATTATGTCGATTCTCGTGCATGAGTTTAGAAGCGGTCAGTACGGTGATTGGTTGTTCAGAGCAGGCGGTCTCGGTGAAACTCATCCGCAACATCCCACAAACGAGCCCACTAAAACAAGGAAATAGCCTAGGCTAGAAATGTATTCCTATCAAATAGTTATGGACAGTGCAGTTAGCAGAATACACGCATGATGACAAGTTTGTGCAGATCACGATAATGACGTTGTATATGCACGTTAAAGAGAGAGAGCAAACAATAAAAATACGTAAATTGCATTAAATCAAGGAGGCAATTAAAAGCACCCTGCAAACTATTATCCAATGAGCATATTTCCAGCACTTAAACACTTTCAATAACAGCCCATACCGCCATTCAAGTCCCCCTATCATGATGAATGAAAACAATCTGCGTGTTGATGGAATGTACTTTCTTTCTATTGACGAACACGGCCTCATCTTTTGAGGGCGCAATTATTTTTATGTGCGTCCCGTCAATAGCACCGACCGCACCGGGCATACCTGCAATTGCCATGAAGTTGGCTTTGATCCTGTGTAGTTGTTGATTGTCCAAAGGAAACCGGATAAACTGTTGGATGATATGTGGTCTAGAGAGCGCGTTGATGGTTTGGTTTATGGCACGGCTGACTGATGGTTGCGATATTCCTAAATCGTCGGCATTGCAAAGTTGCATTTTCCCTGTTGCTAAATATCGTAGTGTTGCCAAACATTTTATTTCCGGACTAATCGGCTTATTCCTGTTAGTCGGGGATGTTATTGCATCCTGCGCTAATTCCACAACAAGTTTGATACTCTCACGATTTTGCCTATATCTCTTGATCAATTCACAGTCTTCCATTGTCTCCAAAAAATTTCGTCTCGCAGCCATTTTCAGATTCTTTGTGAATAGGTCTTACTGAGTTAGGAGTCCTCTCGAGGATTTTTAAGCTCTCCTAAACTTAGGTGCTACTTTTAGGCCTAAAATACTTTGTGAATTGCTCTTAGTGAATAAAATTAGGAGTCCTAAATGTAAGACTGACACGCCCATTATGTTTCGGAGTTTCTCCTAAATTCGCCAGTTAGGAGCTACTTTTAGCCCTAAGATCCTTTGTGAATACGGCCCCTGGTCTATAGCGACAGCAGCCTCAATATATATCAGCGTTCCCCATCATCCCAGTGTAGTGCTTTTTGTTCCTGTAGTAAACACATTCAGCGTCTCTTGCTGATGTTTGCTACGTCTCCCTGAATGAATAAAGTGTAATCTCATGGTCCTTTCTTTGTTTTGTTCATTGATCATAGGAGTGTCTGGAGCAGCCAGTGGCATCACAGAGCCTACCAACAATGTGTATAACGCTTAAAGGGAAACAGTTACGGATACTCCGCTCGCTGTACGGGTTAAGTCAATAGATTGCAGCCACTATGTTCCTCCAAAGAGGGCCGACTTGCTGTTGATGACGTCACATTCTTATTCCCTATAGGCGACGCGGTAACAGAATCTGGATTTATATCTGATAGTTAATCAGGTCTGTGTCCCAAACCCCCTCAGAGGTTGTTGTAACCAGCAGACCCCCCCAGGATGCAGTCTGACAACAGGCGGATCCTACCTGGCCCATCTGTCTGCCAGCACTCAGCGGTGAACTTGGAGTTGAACTAAAAGGAGGGGGGCGTCCGCCTTGAATTCCTGCCACTTCCTTTGTGTGGCGGCTGAAAAGCAGGGAGCAGTGCAGAGGCTGATGGATGGGAGCTGTATTGAAGCCGAGGGGTTTGGAGACAGCCACGGAGAACCTGAGGAGGGGGGCAGAGATGGTCTGACCGATTACACTGTGTGAAGAGGGGGATGAATGAGGGGGGGGGGGGGGTGCAGTCGCTGAGTAGTCCATGTCTGGGCCACACTGCAGGCTGCCACATGCACAGACATTCTCAGTCATTGAACTTCCTTCCTACACTTAAAAATGTGATTGATGGAACGCATCGGTTAAGTGGAGCTGATGGTGGTGTTGCCCCCCCACACACACCATGTGTTGTGTTAACCTCTGGCCTGGCTGTGGGCACGAATCTTAACAATACACAGAGGCTTCACCTTGGATTTGACCCCAGTGTTTTGTCTGGGCTTAATGGGTTTGCAAATTCAAGAGTAATGGAGGCTGTAGGTTGTTTATGCAGGACAGGTCAAGAGCGGGAACCTGGCAATGTGGGTATCAAGAAATGCTTGTTATCTGTGCTGGGCTAAATCAGAATCAGGTTACCTGTGTTAGTCCCACAGAGGCTGAATTGACATTTTAGCACAATTGAAATCAATAAACAGCAGCAAGTCTAAGTACATATCTAAAGTATAAAGGACCTGAACCACAAGAATACTCAATATAAAATGTACTACATCAATTTGTGGAGAATTCCCACAATATATTACAGTAGCAGAAAAAGATATACATATGGTAGTATATAAAATACAGTTTTGTAAGTAGCAGCAGTTCATTGGGGAGGAACCAAAACAATGAAGCAGTGAGTTCTCTGCAGGCCGGAGGTGAGCTGTTATAAAGTGTTATGGCTGCTGGCAGGAGTGTGTTCCTGTGTCTGACCTTGTGACAGCAGAGCTGGAGCATTCCTTAAAGAAGGAGCTCTGCTGTCTGTCCAGCTGCTGGTCATTCTTATTACATATTCTGTATATTCTGTTTTATGCAAGTGAAACATGGAAAGGTGCAAATCTGGTATTTATTACATTATGCCATAACGTTACTCACTAATAATGGTTTGTGAAGCACAAAGAGTTAGCTTTGTGTATGACAAAAACCTTTAGATTTGATTTAAAAGGCTGGTGCACTCCATGCATCTTTCTTGGAAAATCCTCTTTTCTCTTGACTCCATCTTCTTTATTCCATAGAGGCACTCAAAAAAGTGTCACAGCTACAAACCTCTGGCATCTTAATGGAAGCTACAGTGGGGCAAAAAAGTATTTAGTCAGCCACCAATTGTGCAAGTTCTCCCACTTAAAAAGATGAGAGGTCTGTAATTTTCATCCTAGGTATGCCTCAAATCACATTGTCTGATTTTTAAAGAATTTATTTGCAAATTATGGTGGAAAATAAGTATTTAGTCACCTACAAACAAACAAGATTTCTGGCTCTCACAGACCATCAATCAATGTTTATTTATATAGCCCAATATCACAAATGTTACATTTGTCTCAGTGGACTTCACAGTTTGTACAGAATATCAGTATGACAATACGACACCCTCTGTCCTTAGACCCTCACATCGTACAAGGAAAAACTTCCAGAGAAAACCCAAAGTTTAAAGGGAAAAATGGGAGAAACATCAGGGAGAGCAACAGAGGAGGGATCCCTCTCCCAGGACGGACAGACGTGCAATAGATGCCGTGTGTAAATTGAAAAGATAATACATTTGCAACATAGGTAGTCCAAATGTTTGGAAATGCATGTGTGTATAATAGGAAGATGAATCCACGAGGATATCCATCCAGGACTTATGATCCAGGACCACAGCCACGACTCAAGATCCAGGACTCGCGATCCATGACACGGGACCGCAGGATCATCCATGACTCCGGATCCCGGCGTATATAGACACCAAAAAGAAAGAAATTTGGGGAAGCTGGGTTAATCGGAACATGAGAGTACACAGGTATAGACAGAGAGAAGGAAGAAGTAAGATGTCCCCCGACAAACTAAGCCTATATCAGCAAAACTAGGGGCTGAATCTAATCAGCCCTAACTATAAGCTTTATCAAAAAGGAAGGGAACCTGTAACTTCTTCTTTAAGAGCCTCCTCTGTCCTCCACTTGTTAACTGTATTAATGGCACCTGTTTGAACTCGTTATCAGTATAAAAGACACCTGTCCACAACCTCAAACAGTCACACTCCAAACTCCACTATGGCCAAGACCAAAGAGCTGTCAAAGGACACCAGAAACAAAATTGTAGACGTGCACCAGGCTGGGAAGACTGAATCTGCAATAGGTAAGCAGCTTGGTGTGAAGAAATCAACTGTGGGAGCAATTATTAGAAAATGGAAGACATACAAGACTACTGATAATCTCCCTCGATCTGGGACTCCACGCAAGATCTCACCCCGTGGGGTCAAAATGATCACAAGAACGGTGAGCAAAAATCCCAGAACCACAAGGGGGGACCTAGTCAATGACCTGCAGAGAGCTGGGACCAAAGTAACAAAGGCTACCATCAGTAACACACTACGCCGCCAGGGACTCAAATCCTGCAGTGCCAGACGTGTCCCCCTGCTTAAGCCAGTACATGTCCAGGCCCGTCTGAAGTTTGCTAGAGAGCATTTAGATGATCCAGAAGAGGATTGGGAGAATGTCATATGGTCAGATGAAACCAAAATAGAACTTTTTGTTAAAAACTCAACTAGATGTGTTTGGAGGAGAAAGAATGCTGAGTTGCATCCAAAGAACACCATACCTGCTGTGAAACATGGGGGTGGAAACATCATGCTTTGGGGCTATTTTTCTGCAAAGGGACCAGGACGACTGATCCGTGTAAAGGAAAGAATGTATCCATGTATCGTGAGATTTTGAGTGACAACCTCCTTCCATCAGCAAGGGCATTGAAGATGAAACGTGGCTGGGTCTTTCAGCATGACAATGATCCCAAACACACCGCCCGGGCAACGAAGGAGTGGCTTCGTAAGAAGCATTTCAAGGTCCTGGAGTGGTCTAGCCAGTCTCTAGATCTCAACCCCATAGAAAATCTTTGAAGGGAGTTGAAAGTCCGTGTTGCCCAGCGACAGCCCCAAAACATCACTGCTCTAGAGGAGATCTGCATGGAGGAATGGGCCAAAATACCAGCAACAGTGTGTGAAAACCTTGTGAAGACTTACAGAAAACGTTTGACCTCTGTCATTGCCAACAAAGGGTATATAACAAAGTATTGAGATGAACTTTTGTTATTGACCAAATACTTATTTTCCACCATCATTTGCAAATAAAGTCTTTAAAAATCAGACAATGTGATTTTCTGGATTTTCTTTTTCTCATTTTGTCTCTCATAGTTGAGGTATACCTAGGATGAAAATTACAGGCCTCTCATCTTTTTAAGTGGGAGAACTTGCGCAATTGGTGGCTGACTAAATACTTTTTTGCCCCACTGTATATGGCAGAGTTTCCGTTATTTTTTATTATTATTTTTTGCCGGTCAACATGTCCGTTAAAGTGGAAATCTGCCGGTCAAAGGTCTTCTTTGTTATTTATTGAGCTTTAAGACAAATTGATATGATTCGATATTAAACAAAATAATTATAGTAGATTAACTATTCAAAAGTGTACATTAACTTACAATAACACGGGAATAATAAACGGAGCGCTCTCTCTCTCCTGACAGCCCGTCAGTATCATGCAGCTCGCGGATCCAGTAATGAGTAACCCGACAGTAAAACTAAACATATCTATAACTACTTTAGGTAGTTTGAGAGGTAATTAAAATAGCTACAGTACGTGTGATATTCTAACCTGAAGTGTGTGTTGCTCCGCTCACCGCTGCATGTGATCATGCAGAGCTGCGTGTGGACTCGTCAGCAGCAGCTGATCTCTCTCTCCCATCAGATTAGACATCACTCGCGTTTATGTCCATATCGATCAGATCTAGCTAGTTCCAGCTAATGATATGACTACCTGCTTATTAAAAGACACCTAAACAATAAGCGTCGCTCTGCAACCGGGTGAGGCCGCAAAGTATAGCGCAGCATTATGCATTTGTTTACATGCCCACCGGAACCCAGAGGCATTACTATGGGCATAAATAAATCTCCTGGAGGTTCCCCATGATGTTGCTCTTTAGTGAAATATCTCCACAAATTGTATAGATTTGGTATTTGTACTGAGATTCATGTTCCCCACAGGATGAATTGGGATTTCTTTGGTGATTCCAAACATTTCCTCGAACAAATCCAGTAACATCCGTGATGCGTCTTTGCAGGAACAACCCTCACCCATACATCACTGCTCTGGAGAACCGAGTGGACTGCTGGCCCGCTCTGCTGCTCAACATTGATGACTTCATCCAGCAGGCTGCTGAGAGGTGAGCATGGCTGCCACACACTGAAGGCTCCATCCAATCTCCTTCACTGCATGACTTTGAGAGCCATCTGTGGCAGGCATCGTTTCGCCAGAACTCATCTAACCATCATCAGCCGTTATTATGTAGTGAAACAAATACATACAGATACAGCACCATACATACAGCATGGATCATTCTCTCTATAAGGCTTCAATATGAGGAATTTCCACACAGTATCAACCTTGACCGATTGATATTTGCCGACATAATATGGTGTCTGTATTTTCTGCAGGAATGAACCCGCCTACGTCACCATGCTGGCCCCCTTCCTGCGCTACCTGTACTGTGAGCCTCAGAGGCAGCCTCAGCACGCCCTGCTGCGCCACGGGCTCCTCAGGGTGCTGATGCCCTCTCACCCAGCAGCCGGATCACTCCTCCAGAACAAGGAGCAGGACCCGGTGTTTGAGAGCCTGCTGCACTGCCTCTGTCAGCTGGTGCCACACATGCAGGTAACAAACTAATATCAGATCAGAGCCCAGTCTGCTCTGATTGGTTTGCTGGCAGGTGTCCCACCCCTTAGGCTTTGTAGACCATTTACATGCACAATAGGGCCCCTTTAACAGGGTTTCCTCTCTTGCTGATAGGTTGACAGTGTGGAGGCGGTGCTGGAGTTCTGTGGGTTCGTAGACGCCCTGCTGCAGGTTCTGGTCCCGGCCCCTGAGCAGTGGAGGTCAGAGAGGGTGGGGTTGACCCTCCAGCTACTGTGTGCCTCCAGGCGCTGCCTACGGCTGAATGCAGATTGCAGACCTCTTCTCAACCTATTACAGCAGCTCCTGCCGGCCTGCCAACAGGTGACACCAGCAACGATATGACCCAATAAAACTTCAGATTATTATTTTAATATTTTATTTATTGCACATTTTTTATTTGTTAAAACATTTAAAATAAATATTATTATCTTATTCCAAAAATTGAGCATACAAAAAAAAAATTCCCCACTTGGATAAATTCAGTGTTTTAATTTTGATAATATGTAAGATATATTTGTGCCAACTTTCGTTGTTTATGTGTATAGGAGCTACCTCTGGACGAGCTGTTGATGGGCATGGCCCTTCTCCTGCTAGAAGTCCCAGCAACCCAGCAGACCAGCCTGCTTAATCTGGGTAAAAAACCTCTTTCATAAATAAATTAAACAATATCTTTGGACAGCCAAGGGAGAGACATCCAGCACTCGAGATGTTCTTGAAGTCTGAACTTTCTCCTGTCAAACACTGCTACAAATCCCTTTCCCTGTGTGATGGGAATCATCACAGACAGCTTATTCATTACAATACAGCAATGTATAATGCATTCAGTTTAGTAATGTATGGATTTGTTCATTGGATCATTCTGACTCATTGTATCTGTCTTGCATGTGTCCAGGTGTCATTTAAAAAAGCCTTTCCATCAGCTTATATTGCATCTTCTTTATTTTTGAGAAACCACCCTTTTGGTCAAATATCATGCATTACCACTGACGTTACTGTCCATTTCTTATATGTGTTTAGAAATAGACAGAAACACAACCTGAGTTCATTTCTGCCCTGCATACAGTGCATCCATGCCAAGGGCTTTGTCTACAGAAGAAGAGGTCTGCATGGCTCTGCATGTAATACCTGCACATTGACTCAATATATTGATCCTGCATTTATGGGTTCCCATAGTTTTCATAATTACTTTCTTTACATTAATTGATCCGTACTGTAACCGTCACGTCTTATGAACATTCCTGAAAACGACTCTGCATTTGGTGTTTTCTACGTTATTTGTCCATATGGATTCTTTACCCCTCTTGTTGCCCTCCTTTGATTGGCAGCTCTGAGTCTGGTCCCTGAGCATGGGGAGCTGGCCCCCTGGCTGAGTCCGGTCCTGGTTCTTCCGGTGCTGCAGCTGCTGTCCTGCTTGGGCCTCACCGAGGCGCTGGCTGACCAGCGGAGGCACAGACTCAACCAGGACTTGGCCCACAGCCTCCTCCGCAGAATCAGCAGGGAGACGGATAAACTCTCACAGGTAACATTGAAGTCTGTGGGAGAGGAACTCCCTCTGGAGGGAACACAGGGATTTTAGCCTTTGCAGACCATTTACATGCACAAACAGGAGAGGAACATCAAAAACAATTATAGGGCCTCTTTACATGGGGAGCAGTGCATATTTCCAGACAGTCTCCCTTGGAAGATATCCAGATGTTCACATGAAAATGTATGAAATTTTCGGTTAAGGAATTAAAAATATAAACATTTGAGACTGAAGGACAAACCCTGGCTCCTTTCACAAAGGGTGGGCTTTCTGTTTTAATGCTTGACCTTTTTCAGTTGAAGATTATTTTATATATATGTGTCGATTTATAGATTTTAGCATTTTTCCCCAAGAAACAAATATTTGCCTTTCTCCTCCTCTCAGTCCAGCCCACCACTGGCTCTTCCTCTCAGTTCCTGGTACAACGAGCTCAGCGTGGCTCTGTCCGTACTGCGTAGAGTGACGGAGGACCCGGCGGCGGCAGCTGATTGGCTGCTGTCCGTCAGCTCGGCCCTCTCCTCCGGCCAGAGCCAGCTATGCTCCCTCAGCCTCATGGTGACCCACCTCCTCCTCACGGGGGGGGAAGACGTCTGCCAGCTGGCTCTGAAGGCCATCCAGGCCCTCGCTGCTGCAGAGCCCTGCCAGGTACACACTCACAGTGAATTCCATTTAAAAAGAGCTTTTTTACAACAATGAGCAGAAACATGTATGCCTAATATATATTTACATTTATTTTGAGGATGGCTTTCGCTAATTGTTTATTTTTACATGTATTTGTTTGATGTAAAATAAATAAAAATAATCTTATCAAATTGTGAAAGGCATAATGAGGCATAAGTTACAGTGCATTATCAGGAATAAATATTCAAAAATGTTTCTAAAAACAACAGATTTAAAGTTAGACAGACTGCTAAAAGGTTGTAAGAGATACAGTTTTTATCTTTACATAATACATTTCATTCATTAGTGAGGAAAATGTTAGTTCATTTATTGTGATTGATTAAATCTGTATTTCACTTTTCATAAAAAAAAGAAAGAAATAACACGGCTATGATAATGGACCCTGAACATAATCATACTATATTAACTCCATTTCAAATGGATCCTTTCTCTATTTACAATGAATTATTTCCACATTTACAAGACAACAAACAGAAAAAAGACAACAAACAAAAAGAACAACTCGAAAACAATGACAAAAAAAATCGGAAATTACATCACTGCTAAATCAGATAATAAAATATTATGTATAATATTTTATACTCCAATTCATGGGCTTACATTTACCAAAGTGTTTATTTTCTTAATATATTTGGTGAAGCTGCAAAATTCCAATAAATAATAGTTATGGTAACCTAAAATATTCAGCACAAATGAGAAAAAAACCTTGGGGAGGGGGTTAGCATTACTACTCTAATGCATCACATATTTTCTAAATCTTTATCGCTGTTTAGATGCAATCATGGACATTTTTTGTACTTTTTCTGCTCTAAATGTTATAAGTTAGCCATTAAAGAGGGATTATGCCCATTGAGACTTTAATTGTAAACAATATTTTAAAATATAAATACGCCAGAGCAGCGGGGGCGGTACTGCAGTCGCTTTACCGCACCGTTGTGACGAAAAGAGAGCTGAGCCAGAAGGCAAAGCTCTCTGTCTACCGGGCCATTTCCGTTCCTACCCTCACCTATGGTCATGAAGGATGGGTCATGATCGAAAGAACGAGATCGCGGATACAAGCGGCCGAGATGGGTTTTCTCCGCAGGGTGGCTGGTGTCTCCCTTAGGGATTAGGTGAGAAGTTCAGTCATCCGGGAGTGACTCGGAGTTGAACCGCTCCTCCTTCGCTTCGAAAGGAGCCAGTTGAGGTGGTTCGGGCACCTAGTTAGGATGCCACCTGGGCGCCTCCCTAGGGAGGTGTTCCAGGCACGTCCAGCTGGGAAGAGACCAAGGGGTAGACCTAGGACCAGGTGGAGGGATTATATCTCTTCTCTGGCCTGGGAGCGCCTTGGGATCCCCCAGTCAGAGCTGGTTGATGTGGCCAGGGAAAGGAAAGTTTGGGGCTCTCTGCTGGAACTGCTACCTCCGCGACCCGACCACGGATAAGCAGGAGAAGATGGATGGATGGATAAATACATATTCATTTCTTGAGGAATTTACTTACCTTAACTTTAGGACAATGGTCAAGTAGTGAAATAAAGATGACTTGCAGTTTAAAAAAACATAATTTGAAATGTATGCTCTAAAATAGTCTCTTTAAAGAAGCTCTCCCAGCCTTCAACTGCTGGATGTTCTTCAGCTCTATAAAGAGAAGGCTGACAGACCTCCCAGACCCCCGGGACTGTAAATGGAGTCACAAGCTGCAGAAGATGATGTGAAATATCACATGGTGTTATGGGCTGCTCATTACCGCGCTCGTTAGATGCCGCCGAGTTTTCCCCTGCTTCTCTAATTGCTCCCAGAGTGCCACTTTGCTCCGCTGGATGATGGCTTGGTAGAAGCGTTATTGGCATGTGTGAATCTTTTGACTTCCCACCTCATATAATTGCATCATATTTGCCTGCTCAAACCAAAAACACTAATTTCTTTGTTCAAGTGTTATGTCAAAGCTATACACATTCTATATATATATATATATATATATACAGTGGGGCAAAAAAGTATTTAGTCAGCCACCAATTGTGCAAGTTCTCCCACTTAAAAAGATGAGAGAGGCCTGTCATTTTAATCCTAGGTATACCTCAATTATGACTTTGTTATACACCCTTTGTTGGCAATGACAGAGGTCAAACGTTTTCTGTAAGTCTTCACAAGGTTTTCACACACTGTTGCTGGTATTTTGGCCCATTCCTCCATGCAGATCTCCTCTAGAGCAGTGATGTTTTGGGGCTGTTGCTGGGCAACACGGACTTTCAACTCCCTCCAAAGATTTTCTATGGGGTTGAGATCTGGAGACTGGCTAGGCCACTCCAGGACCTTGAAATGCTTCTTACGAAGCCACTGCTTCGTTGCCCGGGCGGTGTGTTTGGGATCATTGTCATGCTGAAAGACCCAGCCACGTTTCATCTTCAATGCCCTTGCTGATGGAAGGAGGTTGTCACTCAAAATCTCACGATACATGGCCCCATTCATTCTTTCCTTTACACGGATCAGTCGTCCTGGTCCCTTTGCAGAAAAACAGCCCCAAAGCATGATGTTTCCACCCCCATGTTTCACAGTAGGTATGGTGTTCTTTGGATGCAACTCAGCATTCTTTCTCCTCCAAACACGTCTAGTTGAGTTTTTACCAAAAAGTTCTATTTTGGTTTCATCTGACCATATGACATTCTCCCAATCCTCTTCTGGATCATCTAAATGCTCTCTAGCAAACTTCAGACGGGCCTGGACATGTACTGGCTTAAGCAGGGGGACACTGCAGGATTTGAGTCCCTGGCGGCGTAGTGTGTTACTGATGGTAGCCTTTGTTACTTTGGTCCCAGCTCTCTGCAGGTCATTGACTAGGTCCCCCCGTGTGGTTCTGGGATTTTTGCTCACCGTTCTTGTGATCATTTTGACCCCACGGGGTGAGATCTTGCGTGGAGCCCCAGATCGAGGGAGATTATCAGTGGTCTTGTATGTCTTCCATTTTCTAATAATTGCTCCCACAGTTGATTTCTTCACACCAAGCTGCTTACCTATTGCAGATTCAGTCTTCCCAGCCTGGTGCAGGTCTACAATTTTGTTTCTGGTTTCTTTTGACAGCTCTTTGGTCTTGGCCATAGTGGAGTTAGGAGTGTGACTGTTTGAGGTTGTGGACAGGTGTCTTTTATACTGATAACGAGTTCAAACAGGTGCCATTAATACAGTTAACAAGTGGAGGGCAGAGGAGGCTCTTAAAGAAGAAGTTACGGGTCTGTGAGAGCCAGAAATCTTGTTTGTTTGTAGGTGACCAAATACTTATTTTCCACCATAATTTGCAAATAAATTCTTTAAAAATCAGACAATGTGATTTTCTGGATTTCTTTTTCTCATTTTGTCTCTCATAGTTGAAGTGTACCTAGGATGAAAAGTACAGGCCTCTCTCATCTTTTTAAGTGGGAGAACTTGCACAATTGGTGGCTGACTAAATACTTTTTTGCCCCACTGTATATATATATATATATATATATATATATATATATATATATATATATATATATATATATATATATTCAACCATTATAATTCTTTGGGATAGTATTATGAATTGGCTAATCCTGGGTTTTAAAATGTCTGAAGCCACATGAGGTCAGGTGTCCGACACGCACTGAGATGCTGTTTAGTTCCACTTCCAAAATATGATTTTATTGAACAATAAACTCCGGTTGACTTTCAAGAAAAAACGAATAAATCAAAAATCCAAATATCTCTATTGTGATAATGCAATCGTCAAAAATATGGTGATGGAAATAATGCACTAGATATGCTAAAATATGTAAATGATGTGCAACACAATGTGATCTACTGTATATAGAACAATGCAGATAGTAACGTGGTCAGAAAGTGTAACATCCAACCCTGATGTACTTGTCCATTTCGAACCTCGCCCATCACAAGATGACATAAATAACAGTTCTGAAAAAGAAAATCATAAATAACTGTAACTCAGATATATCTGTTGGATACAGTATTTGCATCATAAATCAAAAGGGGTTAATGGCTCCAATAATTCTTTTGATACACCCGGCCTCTCATGCACTCATGCTGAACGAAATCTCCCTTTCCTTCTTTTCCAACTCACCTCTTCCTCTCTAGCAGGTGAGGTTGTTGCTATGCAACGGCCAAGGTGCAGGGCAGCAGTAATTTATGTTAATGAAAGGCTGTAACAATGCAGAGCCTGTGGACTACATGCAGCCTAATACCCTGACTACTTCCTGTTTCTGACCTCCACACCGAATGGAATAATGAACCGTTAACCCTCGGTAGTCCTTCATTCCACTCAAATTCAAAGGAGCTCTATTGGCATGACCATACCGAAAACATAGTACTGCCAAAGAATGTTGTAGATAGGTAGAATAGATATATAGATAGATGGATGGATAGATAGATAGATAGATGGATGGATGGATGGATAGATAGATGGATAGATAGATGGATAGATAGATAGATAGATAGATAGATAGATAGATAGATAGATAGATAGATAGATGGATAGCTGGATTGATAGATGAATAGATGGATAGATAGATGGATAGATAGATATATAGATGCATGGGCGTAGGAAGCATCCTGAATGTGGGGGGGACATTTTTAACGGGGGGTTTGGGGATCCCCCCGCACGAAAAAAAAGGTGGTTTGATACTTTTTATGTGGCTATACTAGCATGAGGAAAATGATGGGTACATTTTGTAATTTCATCCAGTAGTAAAGAAAGGAAACATATTTGATTATTAATTCAGAGCTGTCTTTGAATTAATAAAAAGCAGTTTAAATGCCCATTTTTTGTACATTTATATACAACAATAAATATTTGTGAGTGCATTGAGAGATGTGCATTGAGAGATATTGTTGTGGAGAGTCATTTATATATAAATCGCAAAATACATTTGTGAATCCTTCTGTGAGCATTTATTAATATTGAGACTGATCTGACTCTATACAGATGTTAAGTTCACCTAGGAATGGTATCATTGACTTACATGTTCAAATAAACATTGCTCTTCTGTCTATATTGGTCATATGATGCCCCTTGACTGAAATGTTTCCTGTTCAATATCCCCACTGATTTCCTTAAAATTCTGGGATGAGAGTCCACATCACAATTTACTCTAAACTGTCATATCCCTTTCATCACTCACCTCAGCAATGAACCTCTCTCCACTGACCCTGTGTTCTGCCTCTGCCTCACTCTCAAGCGCCTAGATGTCAAGAGAGGTGGTGAAGTGATCATTATTTATTGAGCAGTATACTCTTTCACATTGAATCATAACAAGTCATACTGAATGTAAATACAACTGACTCTAAAGTAAGTCCAGTCTGTGACATTGGACATGTTGAAGACTCAAAGCCCCAAGCAGTAGGTAGAATATTAGCTAGTCTATGTAATGTGCACAGAAAATAAATAGTTAACTGAATACTGGGATGGAAATGTCCTATAAGCAATCAGTAAAACATAAACACACACAAAAATCTTGTGAATGATAAGAAGTATAATTAAAACATAATGCACATTAACATTTTGAGAGAGAGTACCGAAGTTAAAGAACTCAGAAAATAATCTCTTATCGAACTAAGGCTCCAGTAAAACACACTGACTGCGTCTCTACATGGACATCATGGTGTTTACATGAGCACACAGAGATCGGGTTATTCATGTTCCCTGTTTACATGATAAATACTAGTAACCTGGCATTTCGATGCCTTTTCTCATCTAAACTATTCAGTATTTGTATCTCTCTATCATGACATAAAGACTAAACTCCTCTCAAGAAGTGAGACGCTTTTGCCGCCGCCGCCATCACTGTTAACTGATTAACTGCTACCAGCTGAAGACTTACTTTCCTGTTCTTTGAAAAAAATTTTCTTATGTCCATGTTGTCTGGGGGAGAAAACATATCAAACCAAGAGATCGTCAGCTTTGATTTTCGCTGTATTAACCATTTCCTGAACATTTGGTGTGTGTGCCTTACCTCTGCTACCGGCATCGCTTCATACAACAGGTCTGAGCTGTCCAACTATGACAACACTCCTTGAACATGCGCGCGCTATGGGAGAATCTGCCTTGGTACGAAGTAGCAGTGAAAACATGGTACGGAGTTTCATTGATTTGGGCATTCTCTCAATAAGCAAGTGGAATGGATTTGATAGTGAAGCGCTCTACAAAGTGCGACGAGTGGACAGACCGATTCACAGACTTTCCACATGGTAGAAGTTGGGGGGTCTGAACTAATCATTTGAAAAAGTGGGGGGGACTTGTCCCACCCTCATATAATGGCTGCAACGCCCATGTATAGATGGATAGATGGATGGATAGATGGATGGATGGATAGATAGATATATAGATGGATGGATAAATAGATGGATAGATAGATATATACTGTATATAGATGGATGGATAGATGGATAGATAGATGGATAGATAGATAGATGGATGGATAGATAGATAGATGGATAGATGGAAAGCTCGTAGCAGGTTAGGAGCGCTCTGAGCTATCATAAAAATAAGCACAAAAAGGAGTGATTTCCTAATTTAAGAAAACTGACAAAAAAAATGTACTCCTTGTCCCAGATGTAGGACCAACAATGAGTGACTCTGAGAACAAAAACATGTCACTTTGAGAACGTTAGGATAGTTTCCTTCATCCAAACCCTCCATGTGTCTGCAGGTCCCGTCTCTGCTTCCTGTGCTGTTGTACAAACTGGGGAAGGAAAATAATCCCGTCCTGGCTCATGCTGTGCTCAACTGTCTGCCAAACCTCGGGACTCATAAGGTCCACACACACACACACACACACACACACACACACACACACACACACACACACACACACACACACACACACACACACACACACACACACACACACACACACACACACACACACACACACACACACACACACACACACACACACACACACACACACACACACACACACACACACACACACACACACACACACACACACACACATACACACACACACACACACTAACTACGCTGCTATGGAAAGTTATTATCACTGCTGTGTATATTGTACTGTTATACTCTACATATATTCATCCACACACACATGTCCTGTCCAAATTTGTGTTTAGAGTGTTATTTTTTATATATTTACTGTTTTGCCTTATTTTTATTAATATAAATTATTTGTATATGAGTTATAAACCACAGCCAGCTAATTTAAAAATATTTGTTTTCATCATTCATATAATGAATATAAAACACTGTATGTAAAGAGGGCTTTGAAAATATTCACAATTATGAATCATATTATTCCAGTTGATTTTAACCATTGACACACACCCTGTGCTTGGATGTTGCAGCTCTGTGTCCCCATGGTGCTGCAGACCCTTAACAAGCTGGCCAGCGCCCCCAAGCTGAGAGCCGTGGCAATGCGCCTCCTGACCGCTCTGTGGAAGAAACAGGTCTGTGGTTACCATGGAACTGCCCAAAAATCAGCTCCTATAGTCTGTTCCTAACTATGTTTCCTTAACCACTGTGAGGAACGTCATCATTATTTCAACACTATCTGACGTATTTATGATGCGTCAGAGGATGTTATTGATGTCTGTCTGCTGTGGGGAAACTACAGTTCTCTGTACAGTGGACTACTGTAAGCGCACACTTTGCAACATGTGCTGTTATAGTGTTGTTTTATGCGGCTTTATGAACGTGGACAACAGTGAAAATATATGTAAATTACCAAGGTTAGAATTCAAATTAAAAAAATAAAGTGAACTTATTGGTTGCTCACCCTGCAGTCCACACGAATCCTAATACATAGGATTTTGTGAAAATATCTTTAAATAAATAAAATGTTATGCAATATATGTATTACTTGTTGAGCTTTCACATCTATCACTGTGTTATAACACCATTCAGACATGTTTAAAAAAGTTTAAGAAACCCCACACAGCTCAGTAAACACTGAAATTTTGAATTTATTCGATCATTTCAGTAAAAAGTAACGTTCATATTTCTCCTTTTGATTATCATAGTGTTGAAGGTTCAAAACACAGCACTTTAGCAAGTTACGGCATAAGTTTTAAAATGCTGAATAAGCACAGTAACTTTCATGATACGCATTTCTCGGTCTCGATCGGTTGTTTCCGTGAACGGCAGAATGTTGTGTCACGGTAAATGTTGCGGCTGCAATGTATTGTGGGACAGCATTTTTGTATTGTTATAAAGGAAGTTTTCGAAGCTCCTTAGCTTTCATCTAGAGCAGCGGTTTTCAAAGTGTGAGACACGCCTCCCCTGGGGGGCGCCAGAGAGCTTCAGGGGATGCGCAGCGTGAGAAAAAAATAACGAGGAACAGTGAAATCTAGCTAGTTAACTTCAGCTAACTTTATGCGAGTGGCAACATGGATCGATTTTTAGTGAAGTTACCTAAAGTGAGAGAGGAGACAGCGTCCGGCAGAAAACAGAGGAAGTATGACCACGATTATTTGAAGCTAGGATTTTCATGGACCGGTCATGCAGGCGGACTGGCCATCTGTGTGTTCTGGAGAATCACAGAACGGCCGGCACCGCCCTTTATTTTAATTTCAATAATACTTACTTTGATCAAAAGCAAGTACCGGTCAAGGCTGCAGCCAGAGGATGATCTGCGTTTCATCCCCGCATCATCCACCTGTGCGCATCAAAGACGCAGACTCATCGTTCCCACTAAAGTAGGGGTGAGTGTAATAAGGAAGCAAAGTTGACGTTCAGTGTGTTGCCGGGAGCATATAACGATTTATCCACGATGTTGAAAATGTTAGAAATGTTTAAAAAAAATGTTTAAAAGTTGTTGTTTAATGTGACGCTACTCAGCCAATCAAATCGGTGCAGTGTAGTGAGTCAGCATGATAGATTCAAACATGAGGGGTTTCTCAATACTCAAATTTCCCCTCCTCGACTCCTCGGTCCTCCGGTAGTGACCCAGAAATGGATTTCAGCGCGCCATGTTGAAGGACATCTCATTTCTCTAAATGCACATCGAGGACCGAGCATCTAGCATCGAGGAGGCTCTCTGGAGGAGCTCTAACCGAGGATACACTGATGGTTCCTCCGCGGATGCATTTCCGGGAACGGTGGAGGCGTGACGCACGGCCGGACTTATCTCAGCCAATGACAGCTCTGCATGCATCCCCTGGATATTATTTTATTAACTGCTTTCATCGCGTCGCGGTGTTTCCAGAGAGAACAGCTGTGAGGTCTGTGCAGAAAGCAGAGCAGTGTGTATAATATATATCACTCAGTATAACAGGCCTACTCTCTTTATTTACTTTAGTTTAGTAGATATCTACAAACAAAGAGTCCATATTTTTCTAAAACCATTTAGTGCTTCACATAATAAAATACACAACGGCTGTAGCCTGATTATGCTTTAGGAGCTGTAGGTGTGTGTGGTACAGTGTGTAGGTGTGTGCGTGGTACAGTGTATAGGTGTGTGTGTGGTACAGTGTGTATGTGTGTGTGGTACAATGTGTAGGCGTGTGTTGTACAGTGCGTAGATGCGGCGGACAGACGGGTCTCAGTTGGTTTGCTGTCCTCTGCTTACTTTTAATAGGCTACTTGTAAATACAACTTTTGGCCCGTAATTTTAATTCCCCATTTCAGCGACCAGAGAGAGAGGGGGGGAGGATATATCCAGTCTGATTGTGTTACGTTATTATGAGAGTGCTCTCATACTTGTTTGATTCTGAAATTGTATATATTTATATATATATAAATATATGTGTGTGTATATGTCCGCATCTGCAGCCTGTTATTGTCTCATTATACCGCACTGTGAATGAATCAAAGTAAATATATAAGTCGTCATGAACACATCTGTCGATCAGACAGAGGGCTGCTGTGCCTCCTGTCATCATTAATGGACGTCTCTTTAAAATGACCGCTCAGAGGAGAGGAGTCCTCATTTCTCTAACCGCCTGCTGCTTCCCCTTCTCTCTCCTCGGTCCTCCGCTCGCATCTCCTGTGGGCGGGACTAAGTATCGAGGATAGGAGTCGAGGAGGGGAGTCGAGGAGGGGAAATTTAAGAATTGAGAAACCTCTACAGAGACCAGACAAGATGAGAGAAACGGTCCGAGTCATTTCAAATGGCGTCCTCAAAAAAGAGAAAGGTAGACAGTGAAAACAGAGCATTTAATTACATGTTCTCTTACTGGACCTCTTTGAAATGCAATTGAATAGCCCTGCATTATAGCAACAACAACAACAATAATAATAATAATAATAGCAATAATAATTGGGAGGGGGGGCGCGGCTGTTCTCATGTTCTCTGAGGGGAGGCTCACCTTCCCACACTTTGAAAACCACTGATCTAGAGAATCAAATCATCATGGTTGCCACTGAGGTAGTTCCAGGTCATTTCAGTCCATCAGGAACCTTCCCAAGCTAAACGGATCATTTGACCGCAACCCGTGATAATAAATTACCATCATCATGAAGAGGGTTAGTTCTGATTTTTGGAAGTAGGGTTTTTCCAGGTACTTATTATAGTACGTGTATTGCCTAAAGTATATGGTGGTCCACACACCCCTAGTTTTGAGAGGCACTTGGAGTAAAATCTATTTGATCCACCTGGAAAAAAGGCATAAGAGTTCACAATATCAACATTTTCACCACTTAACCTTTCCATCAGACAGCCCTTTAGGACAATGAACGATACCCGTTTATCATTTTAAACTCTCCAATTGATTTTTTAATCGAAAATAGAAATTTTGTAGAACAGGGGAGTGTTATTGTGTGACTCGGGTCCCTCAATAACACAAGCAGTCTGTTTGAAGCTGTGGTGGACCAGTAACCGCCTTGTTCTGAGGGGAAAAGTGACTGTTTTTGTCAATGGAGTCTGGTAGCTTTGAACATAGCACAGTTAGTGGCTGTCTTGTGAAAATGCTCTGGAAATTGTGTACTCTTAATCGGATTTTTTTTTTTTGAGGGGCCTTTTCGTGGCTAAAATAAGTTTTGCTACTGCTCCAGGTCCCAGCAGTGCATTGCTTTGCATCTGAGCTGCTACTCTCCAAACCACTGGCTGGGAACTAGTACCTGACACAGTCCCTCTCCATCTGAACCATCCCTGTAATATTTAGCAATCTTTAATCTGTTCCTGTATTCTCGTCCTCCTCTCCCTCAGGATCGTGTCTACCCTGATCTGCAGCGTCTGCTGGGCCAGCAGGACGGCAGGACGGGGGTGGGGAGGGACGTCCAGTGGGAGCAGATCCTGTCCAGAGCGGCCTGCCTCCGAGACATCTGCAGAGAGAGGTCAAACACACACTCACTCTCTCCCACACACACACTCTGGACGTGGCCTTAGGCTGGAGTTCAGAGGTGGAAGATGTTTTACTTAAATAAAGTTGCAATATTAAATTGAAAATTACTCTGTAATAAGTAAAAGTCCTTTATCGGCTTCAACTTAAAGTTCTCATTATGCAGGGTTCGTACGGGTGCTTGAAATCCTTGAAAATGCTTGAAATTTGACGTGGTGTTTTCAAGGTTGGGAAAGTGCTTGCATTTTGGGAATGGTGCTTGAATTTGGGATAAAGTGCTTGAAAATGTAAATGCTTTACCTCACTTTTTAGATTAAAAGAAAATAAAGAAGTCGGAGCGAGCTTTTACATAAAACAGCTCCGCTCCGGCCTTCCCGCGCTGTGCGCGTGACCTGCAAGTGTTTTTGTTACGTGTGTGACCTGGGCATTCTGATGAGACTGATAGATGACAGTATGCCAGGAGGTTGCAGTTTCAACGAGCGTTGGCTAGCAGAAGACAAATACAAGCCATGGCTAAGACGAGGGTCAAGCCCACGAGTAGCCTCCTGCAAAGTTTGCAAAAAATAACGATGGGAGAGTCGGCGCTGACGAGCCACATGAAAGGTACGCCGTAGTAGAGCATTTTAGATTAGGCTAACGTTGCATGTTACATTTGTTTAAGCTAACGTTAGCGAGCTGAATAGCGAACTCAATGAGGGATAATAATAATTGCAGGGGACAATCATTTCAGAGGAGCGTACCTATGTTATGTGCGTTACAGTCGCCATCCTGTGGTGTTCAGAGGATGAAGCACTCACTTGTAATTCAACCCAGTAATTCTCACGGCATTTCGTGTTATAGTCACGAAATATAATCTATTGATTCGACACAGAACGATTTTAAAAGCAATAAGTACTCAGATATTGTACTTGAGTAAAAGTAGAAGTACTCAGATCTTGTCGTGAAAGTAGAAGTACTCAGATGTTGTACTTGAGTTAAAGTAGAAGTACCAGAGTGTAGGAATACTCTGTTACAGTAAAAGTCCTGCATTCAAAATGTTCCTCAAGTAAAAGTAGAAAAGTATTATCATCAAAATCTAGTGAAAGTAGCGACAGTAAAAGTAGTCGTTGTGCAGATTGGTCCATTTCAGAATAATATATATGATATGTTTTAGAAGGATTGATCATGAAAGTGTTCTCAAAGCTGGTAAAGGTGCAGCTAGTTTGAATGACTTTGTATACTGCAGGGTAGCTTGTGAATTTACTCCAGGTGGAACTAAAGTCTGATTCAACACTTGATTGTATTTCACATCATTCATCCACATCTGTAAAGTAACTAAAGGTATTAAATACATACTGTATAGTGGAGGAAAAGTACACCATTTACCTCTGACTTGTGTTTACTGCCAACCTAAAAGTACCTAAAAAATAGTAATCAATAATGTATTGAAAAGTTATTTGGCTGATTGTTGTATATCGGCTCCGCCAGGTTATATGGGATGCCCAGTCTAAGTACTGTACAGATGGGTCACTCATTTTGAAATATTAAACTTAGTTTTCTTTTCTTTAATTGTTCATCCTCATGTAGAATGCTATCACGAAACACACATTTGGTTGTTTATAGCAGGGTTTCTAAAATAAATTTAAAAAAAAAAAGAATAAAAAAAAAAAAGAATTGATAGATATTTTTTTCAATTCTTTGACAATCCACAAGCGCAGTGTTTCTCAAACTTTTTCCTTTTTTTTCTGAAATTAATTCACTAGGAACCCCTGGTTTATAGCATAAAGAACATCTAATTTAATGTGAAGTAGGGAAATGATCATTTGAATATAAGTACATGTATATAAATATTTCCTTTACAACAGCTGTAAGATGCTTGAAAAGCTTGGAAAATGCACCTTGAAAAGAGCTTGAATTTGACTTTGGAAAAAGTGTAAGAACCCTAATTATGTCTAAAGGCCCAAATGTCATATTTAATTATATATATATGACATTATCAGATTCTTAAAATTGTTGCATCAAGCATTATTTTACTGTTGCAAAGAAACAATGTTTTAACTGTAATGTATAATTTCATTGTTTTGTAACTTAAACTGTTATTCTAGCAGTTTCAGAGATGCATTGTGTAAAAGCGTGTCATGTGTTTTTTAATGCAAAATCTAAGTATCTAAAGCTGTTTAATAAATGTAGTGGAGTAAAAAATACATTATCTCCCTTTTAAATGTACTGGAATAAAAGTATTAATTAGGATTCCATGTAAATAATTACTTCAAAATTGTACTTGATTGCAGTACTTGAGTAAATGTGCTTTGTTACCTTTCACCACTGGTGGAGTTGAATGAATACAATAGGGACATTTGTATGGTAACCTAATATACAGTGGGGCAAAAAAGTATTTAGTCAGCCACCAAATGTGCAAGTTCTCCCACTTAAAAAGATGAGAGAGGCCTGTAATTTTCATCCTAGGTACACTTCAACTATGAGAGACAGAATGGGGGGGAGGAATCCAGGAAATCACATTGTAGGATTTTTAATGAATTAATTGGTAAATTCCTTGGTAAAATAAGTATTTGTTCACCTACAAACAAACAAGATTTCTGTCTCTCACAGACCTGTAACTTCTTCTTTAAGAGCCTCCTCTGTCCTTTACTCGTTAACTGTATTAATGGCACCTGTTTGAACTCGTTATCAGTATAAAATACACCTGTCCACAACCTCAAACAGTCACACTCCAAACTCCACTATGGCCAAGACCAAAGATCTGTCAAAGGACACCAGAAACAAAATTGTAGACCTGTACCAGGCTAGGAAGACTGAATCTGCAATACGTAAGCAGCTTGGTGAGAAGAAATCAACTGTGGGAGCAATTATGAGAAAATGGAAGACATACAAGACCACTGATAATCTCCATCGATCTGGGGCTCCACGCAAGATCTCACCCCGTGGGGTCAAAATGATCACAAGAACGGTGAGGAAAAATCCTAGTACCACACGGGGGGACCTAGTCAATGACCTGCAGAGAGCTGTGACCAAAGTAACAAAGGCTACCATCAGTAAAGCCCCTGTCACACTGTCCCGAAATTGACACCCGATGGACACACGAATATGGAATTGTGAATTTCGCACGAAGATGGCCCCGAACCACACACGAAGGCAACATTTACATTACATTTAAGACATACAACTGCAACGAAAGTAACAACAACGATTACGTTAAAGTACTATGATACTGTACTGATATTTTCAGACTTTGTTCTTTACTTTATCCGTCTTTATATGTAGAAGATATTACGTTTTCTCCGTAATGTTGTTTCGATTGCAACAACAACTTCCTGTCAACTCGCCTTCAAAATAATATATTATATCCTTTTCAGTTTCACAGAACACAAATTGGGTTATTTACATAATATGTTTACATGATTTTGTTTTGCAATAAAACAACCCGATGGACACACGATAAAGGAAAAGTTCAAATTCAGCTCTGATCGTAACAACATCGGGACATTCGTGAGGGCATCTTAAGCCATCGTATGACCGCCGGTGGAGTTTCTTAGGCTTCGGCAGCAACTTCGTGAGCGGTGGCAAAATCTTTGGCATGCCAACAAATTGCGAAGGACCTTGCGAAGGTTCATTTTCGTGTTGAATTTGTGTGTCAATTTGCCCTTCGTAAGGCCATCGGGAGAGCATCTTGTTATCATCGAGTGAGGGCGAATGCCCGATGGCACCGATGATAACAAGATGCCCTCACGATTTGACAAGATGCCCTCACGAGTGCCTTACGAAGTTGCCGCTCACGAAGTTGCTGCCGGAGCCTGAGAAACTCCACCGGCAGTCATACGATGGCTTAAGATACCCTCACGAATGGCCCGATGTTGTTACGATCAGAGCCGAATTTGAACATTTCCTTAATCGTGTGTCCATCGGGTGTTAATTTCGGGACACTTGGACAGGGCTTAACACACTACACCGCCAGGGACTCAAATCCTGCAGTGCCAGACATGTCCCCCTGCTTAAGCCAGTACATGTCCAGGCCCGTCTGAAGTTTGCTAGAGAGCATTTAAATGATCCAGAAGAGGATTGGGAGAATGTCATATGGTCAGATGAAACCAAAATAGAACTTTTTGGTAAAAACTCAACTAGACGTGTTTGGAGCAGAAAGAATGCTGAGCTGCATCCAAAGAACAACACACCTACTGTGAAACATGGGGGTGGAAACATCATGCTTTGGGGCTGTTTTTCTGCAAAGGGACCAGGACGACTGATCCGTGTAAAGGAAAGAATGAATGGGGCCATGTATCGTGAGATTTTGAGTGACAACCTCCTTCCATCAGCAAGGGCATTGAAGATGAAACGTGGCTGGTTCTTTCAGCATGACAATGATCCCAAACACACCGCCCGGGCAACGAAGGAGTGGCTTCGTAAGAAGCATTTCAAGGTCCTGGAGTGGCCTAGCCAGTCTCCAGATTTCCCCATAGAAAATCTTTGAAACCCCCCGTCCCCCCCCCGTCGACAGGGGTCGCCAGTGTCTGGCACTGTTATTTTGGGGGTCGCGGGCTGAAAAGTTTGGGAACCCCTGCTCTAGAGGAGATCTACATGGAGGAATGGGCCTAAATACCAGCAACAGTGTCTGAAAACCTTGTGAAGACTTACAGAAAACGTTTGACCTCTGTCATTGCCAACAAAGGGTATATAACAAAGTATTGAGTTTAACTTTTGTTATTGACCAAATACTTATTTTCCACCATCATTTGCAAATAAATTCTTTAAAAATCAGACAATGTGATTTTCTGGATTTTTTTTTCCATTTCTTTTTCATTTTTTTGTCTCTCATAGTTGAGGTATACCTAGGATGAAAATTACAGGCCTCTCTCATCTTTTTAAGTGGGAGAACTTTCACAATTGGTGGCTGACTAAATACTTTTTTGCCCCACTGTATATAATCTCTGGGCTCTCGGAGGATTGTCATACATTTAACATTATTGCCAACATGCAATAATGTTAAAAACAAATCAAAACAAGGACTACGACATCACTGCTGTGTAATATGTACATAGTTACATTTATAATTATTACTGGCTGCCTTCTTAGCTTTACAATGTGTAATACTGTAACAAGAATCTGTAAGTAACTCTGCGCAGTATATCATGTACCTCTGTTGTCCAAATGTGGACTGATTCTGTGTGTGTGTGTGTGTGTGTGTGTGTGTGTGTGTGTGTGTGTGTGTGTGTGTGTGTGTGTGTGTGTGTGTGTGTGTGTGTGTGTGTGTGTGTGTGTGTGTGTGTGTGTGTGTGTGTGTGTGTGTGTGTGTGTGTGTGTGTGTGTGTGTGTGTGTGTGTGTGTGTGTGTGTGTGTGTGTGTGTGTGTGTGTGTGTGTGTTAGGCCTTACCAGCATGGAGGGGACATGCTGGCTACCATCACGCTGACTCTGCAGCAGTGCACCAGACCAGACATGGCAACCCCCGCTGCTCTCGCCCTGCAAGGACTACAGGAGCTGTGCCGGGCAGAGGTCACACACACACACACACCTGTAGTTAATGTTTACTACCTGTACAGTCATGTAGACACTGAGGTTTCCTCCCGTCCTGCAGGTGGTGGACATCGTCTCGCTTTGGAGGACCCTCGGCCCCCAGCTGAGCTCAGACCCCCGTCCTCAGATGGTCAGAGTGGTCTCTGAGCTCCTGGCTCTGGTTCCCCAGCTCAGCGTCAAGTCAGAGGAATACCAGGTTTCTGATTTCTAAATAACTCCTTGATGCAAAAAATATTATCTAGAAATGTCACATACAGTGGGGCAAAAAAGTATTTAGTCAGCCACCAATTGTGCAAGTTCTCCCACTTAAAAAGATGAGAGAGGCCTGTAATTTTCATCCTAGGTATACCTCAACTATGAGAGACAAAATGAGAAAAAAAAAATCCAGAAAATCACATTGTCTGATTTTTAAAGAATTTATTTGCAAATTATGGTGGAAAATAAGTATTTGGTCACCTACTAAGAAACAAGATTTCTGGCTCTCACAGACCTGTAACTTCTTCTTTAAGAGCCTTGTCTGTCCTCCACTCGTTAACTGTATTAATGGCACCTGTTTGAACTCGTTATCAGTATAAAAGACACCTGTCCACAACCTCAAACAGTCACACTCCTAACTCCACTATGGCCAAGACCAAAGAGCTGTCAAAGGACACCAAAAACAAAATTGTAGACCTGCACCAGGCTGGGAAGACTGAATCTGCAATAGGTAAGCAGCTTGGTGTGAAGAAATCAACTGTGGGAGCAATTATTAGAAAATGGAAGACATACAAGACCACTGATAATCTCCCTCGATCTAGGGCTCCACGAAAGATCTCACCCCGTGGGGTCAAAATGATTACAAGAACGGTGAACAAAAATCCCAGAACCGCACGGGGGGACCTAGTCAATGACCTGCAGAGAGCTGGGACCAAAGTAACAAAGGCTACCATCAGTAACACACTACGCCGCCAGGGACTCAAATCCTGCAGTGCCAGACGTGTCCCCCTGCTTAAGCCAGTACATGTCCAGGCCCGTCTGAAGTTTGCTAGAGAGCATTTAGATGATCCAGAAGAGGATTGGGAGAATGTCATATGATCAGATGAAACCAAAATAGAACTTTTTGGTAAAAACTCAACTAGATCTGTTTGGAGGGGAAAAAATGCTGAGTTGCATCCAAAGAACACCATACCTACTGTGAAACATGGGGGTGGAAACATCCTGCTTTGGGGCTGTTTTTCTGCAAAGGGACCAGGACGGCTGATCCGTGTAAAGGAAAGAATGAATGGGGCCATGTATCGTGAGATTTTGAGTGACAACCTCCTTCCATCAGCAAGGGCATTGAAGATGAAACGTGGCTGGGTCTTTCAGCATGGCAATGATCCCAAACACACCGCCCGGGCAACGAAGGAGTGGCTTCGTAAGAAGCATTTCAAGGTCCTGGAGTGGCCTAGCCAGTCTCCAGATCTCAACCCCATAGAAAATCTTTGGAGGGAGTTGAAAGTCCGTGTTGCCCAGCGACAGCCCCAAAACATCACTGCTCTAGAGGAGATCTGCATGGAGGAATGGGCCAAAATACCAGCAACAGTGTGTGAAAACCTTGTGAAGACTTACAGAAAACGTTTGACCTCTGTCATTGCCAACAAAGGGTATATAACAAAGTATTGAGATGAACTTTTGTTATTGACCAAATACTTATTTTCCACCATCATTTGCAAATAAATTCTTTCAAAATCAGACAATGTGATTTTCTGGATTTTCTTTTCTCATTTTGTCTCTCATAGTTGAGGTATATCTAGGATGACAATTACAGGCCTTTCTCATCTTTTTAAGTGGGAGAACTTGCACAATTGGTGGCTGACTAAATACTTTTTTGCCCCACTGTATATACATTTTTCTGCATAATGAATACTTTTATATTTAAAGCACATTTAGCTGATTATACTTAACTTTGACTTTGGAATGCAGGACCTTTACTAGAAATGAAGTATTTTGACAATAATGTATTTTACTTTTAATTAATATGAATACTTCTTCCACCACATCTGTCACTTTTTAAAATGATAGAACACTTTCCTGGCTGCTATAATTTGCATTCAGATTTTTACAATTCAGAAAGCTACTGATATTTTGACTGTACTCTAACATCAACATTTTTCTTTTCAGAAATTGAAGGAGGAGGTGGTCAGCTTTCTCTGGAATAATGCTGTGAGCAAGGTCAGTGTCATATTTACGGCTGTGCGTGCTGAAACACCTGTCCTATTGTAAAGCTAAAAGGTTGCTAACATATTACAAAAGCAACAACACTGATATAAAATGAAGTGAACATGTTAAAGAGAAACTTGCAGGGGTTTTTTTATGACTACATTTATGCTTAACCTTGCCTGAAAATTACAATTAAAAATGTTAATGCAGGATTTGATATGTTTTACAAGACATAAGGGCAGGCATTCAGAGTTAAAGGAGCCGTTTTGAGCTCTGCTACTAAAAACTGCTTTTTTTTAACGTCAAACGCGTCATATTACGTCACATGGGGGAGTCAGCTTTCTCGGACTCGTTCTCTGCCCAATCCGCGGTAGTAGTTTGTAGTTGGTTTGAGCGGTTGTGATTTAGTGAGCTGGTATTTTTTCAGTAATTTTACATTGCATTTCACCATTTGTAATCATGGTGAGCTTGTGTTTGTGCAGGTTGCACAAACTCAAGCCTGTCAGGGCATCGAGTCCACAGTTTCCCTCACGGGAAAAGGACCGGAGCTCGCGTTCGTTCCTGGGTGCGTTGTGCATCCACCTCCCTGCAGCACATACTCCGTCTCCACAGCTTTATCAAGAAACCGTATTACATCTCTCTCCCCCCCTTCGCTGCTCTCTCTCTCCCCCTTCGCTGCTCTCTCTCTCCCCCCTTCGCTGCTCTCTCTCCCCTCCGGTACACGGCACTGTAAGACGTACTGTAGTGTGGAGTTGCATTAGGTAACGCTGTGGTGGCTGTACTGCTCCAGCCGTCTCCTTTGTGTTTGTTTGTTTCCCCCTGTCTGTGTTGTTTGTGTGTGCGTGGTGGCTGTCAATCCTGGCTCCCGGCTCAACCTCCACTCAACTGCTGCAATCAGCTGTGCACCCTCCCCGAATACACACCTGCTTTCCATCAAGCCATTTACAACGGCATATCAACGAAGGCTCCACAACCTTTCTCCGCCAGATCGTCAAGTATCAGCCGTATCTCGCGTCTCCCCTCCGGTCAGCACCGTAGTGTGGAGTTGCATTCGGTAACGCGAGATACGGCTGATACTTGCGCATTAGTTTCTGTTATGGATCAGTATCAACAGTGCTGCCAGTAACGTTACTATATTATCAATACTACTTTAGTTATAGCCTGATATATGATTGCTAACTTCACAATGTTGTGATGTGACTGACGTTAGCTAACATGCTAACGCCGGTCACTCAACAAGACAGCTGCTCTGTTCTCCACTGGTTCTCCACACACCAAAGCTCCATTTCTCTCCGATGGCCGTTATTCATACGTTAGACCGGCCGCTCTCCCCCTTGTTTCCCCCATGTTACGTCACACGCGGGAGGTCACGTGCGGAGGCTTTTTTATGCGGAAGTGAAAATGTCTTACTAAAACGACGCCAGATGTCACTGTAGTGTATATTTCTGTATATTCTTGGGAAAATCTAGTGTATTCATCATTTTCCTACACATTTATTCACTGGTGTCTTTAACCTGCAAGTTGCTCTTTAAGTAAGGCACCTGTTGAATTGACCGCTCTTTCCTAAAGCTGGATTTATAAATTCAGCTTTTTACTCATGCTTATATATTTGTAATACACACACACAGTTATACACACAGTATACAGGATGGTGCACACATGTGTTGTATACATATTATGTATACAGTTTATCCAGCTTTACAGATGTTGCTTTCAGGGCACCAATAGTCTGATAGACTGAAGTTTGATAGACATGTTTAAAAAGCATCTATATTCCCTGCATTGTGCTTGTATTTCAAATGCTCCTGTATGTACAAAGCTTTGATAAAAAACATTGGATGTTTGTTGCTGTCACAGGATCCAGAGGTGGCCAGCTGTGGCTACAGAGCTTTGGCAGATTTTCCTGAAGAGGCCCACACAGTGAATCTTCTTCCTGAAGCAGTAAGACTCCTGCTGTCCTCTCCTAACACTCTCTTTATTACATTAGATTTTATCAATTTCTTTCCGCACCAAACTTATATTTGTGAAAAAAAAGGTAGTACAGACTTTTATTTGGGATATTGTATCTTAAATTCACATTAAATATCTCAAATATGACACCTAGGTAAACTGTGAATACAACTAATATTGAATCAAAAGAAACGTTACAATTGTGTAAGGTAAATATTGAAATAAAGAGCCGGCCAGCAGACCAATCAGAGCAGACTGGGCCATGGTTTCAGACAGAGGGTGAAAAGAGGTGCTACAGGACAGGCAGTATGAGACAAATAACAAGCTTTTTGAACATTAAGCATGGAGACATGTCACTAAATACCATTTTGAACATTAGAATGACCATAATGGGGCCCTTTTAAACGATCCACAGCTCTTTATCCTCATGGTGGTAGTACGTTTTGCATCTGATATTATGGGATGTTTCGATAACCTGCTTATATCATCATGTTGGTTCTGATGCTTCTGTTGCTCTGCAGGCCAGACCAGCTACAAAGGCCCCTGAAAATGAGGAGGATGAAGAGGAGAAGGAGGAGGAAGAGAAGGACCTCTCTGTTCCTGGTTCCTCCTATGTGAAGCTGATGGCTCTCACCCCTGGGTCTGTCCTGCCAGGTACAGAACTGAGCTCAGTGACAGCAGACAGACAATATCCAGGATTGTTGTGGACATTTCAGAATCAGAATTCCTTAATTTGGAAAATACGGTATTACAACAGCAAGAGTTTAGTGTAGATTAAGTAAAAAAGTGTAGACGTACATATTAGTATAAACAAATATTTAAAGTATGCACACAAACAAATAACAGATAAGTACACCATGGTTAAAAATATTTGACCCTATAGAAATATTGAAGTAGCTGGTGATGGTTTATACAGCACTGGGGTTTACAGATTGTAAATAAATCAAAATAAAGTGCACACGGGTATATTGCACACTGTTGCTAAAAGGGTTGGATATCTGCTACAGTTTGATCGTAGCAGTTCAGTCTGACATATTTTAAAATGTTCTTCTCTGACTCTGATTTTGTTTCTCCCCAGCCTTTGAGATCTTCCTGACCTCGCTGGTGAAGCAGGAGATGAGCCAGATGCCTCGGGGGGTTTACTTCTCTGCCCTGAGGGGAGGCAACCTGCGGTCAGACCAGGGGAAAACAATGGCCGGAGTTCCATCTTTCATGCTTAAAACCTATGAGAAGAACAAGCAGCCTGGGCTGAAGCCCGGCCTGGCAGGTGGGCAGAACCTTCCTGTTTGATGCTTTGTGTTGACATTCTATTCTACTGGTATTTTATTGTGTCAATCCCCTACATGTTTGACAAAGATATGATGTTCGGATCAGGCAGACTGTCAGAGATCCTTCCTTTAAAGATAAATGTCATTGCTACAGCGCCACCAAAGTGTAATTTATACACATGTCAACCAAATGTGGTGCAATGACAAAAAGTTCAGGAGATTTGACCTTTTGATTCTGGAATATAAGCCCTGCCAATAGCGCTTGAACAAATGTTGACGGCTTAGCTGAAGTAAAACTGTAGGAACAAAAATCTAAAACTCTTTTCTGGCTTGGTCTAGAGATGTCAGTCTAGCCTTATCAACTATATACATTGATCCTATGTTGCTGTGTTTACAGCTTGTTGTGGTTCAACTCTGGCTCCAGCTGTCAAAACAAATCTATTACGGTTGACATTTTTATGCTTCTTCCTGCCTTACGCGCTCACAGCTTAGTGTGTTTGTGTTTATCCGTCTGTGTGTGTGTTGTTAGTGAAAATTATATTTATTATTATATTTATGTCTTACCCAGCGTTGTAACCCAATTTTTATTTCTGTTCTTTGTCACTTTAATTACCTTTTGAACATTTCCTAATGATTTTAACGTTTTTGTGAAGCACCCTTAACTGCCTGGTTTGTTGACCTGTGCCACAACCCTTCTTGCAGCCGGGCTGTTGCTAAGCTACGAGCTGCCGGTGCAGACGGACCGTGAGGGCAGAGCCATGGATCGCTTCCTGGTCAGCCGCAGCCGCAGCTACCAGCTGACCCTGGCAGCCTTGATCCATGAAGTACGTCTGCATCCTGCCCTCACACTCCTCCTCATGTTAACCAATTACATTCTTCACACAGTTAAAACTCCTGCTGGTCGTTTCCGCAGGTGAACATCCAGCCGTCTGAGTGGCACCGGGCCCTCCTGCTGCCCCAGGCCTGGAGGGGCTTCATGAGCCGGGCCTTCCACGCCGC
>NC_136901.1:20087669-20218953 GCF_949606895.1 Notothenia rossii
ATATAGTAATATAAATATAATATAATAATTGAGAATAAATATACAAGGATAATAAAAAAATAAGTACTTTTAAGAAACAATTTAGCATGGGATAGGATACTAAAGACAACTATTTACACCACTTTTAAATATAACTATACAAAGAACCTTAAAAGCTAAAAAAAAAACACTCAAGAGAACACTTATGATAAGGAAAATATGACAATATATGGCAAACTACAGTGAACTACATGTATGTAAGATTACCAAACAAATAACATTTCTTCAGGACAGGTGGCAGCATTTCTAATTTCCTTCCAAATGTTGTATGCACAAGAGGGTATGCACAGTTACACATAAAGATAGAACATTATAATGATCAATGTGGGGAAAAAACTATGCTTTACTATTAAAGGTTTCTTAATTTACCTTTTAATGTAGACATTTCGTCATCATCATCATCATCATCATCATCATCATCATCATCATCATCAATTCCATCTCCATGATCTGCAATCAATAGATGCATACAAAATATATGTTCTTCTTACCTTACACTATATTCGTGTTATTTTAACATCAACGCACATTTTCAAACACACAGAGTAAAGAACAAACAGTTTGAATACATGCCGGTGTTCCACATAATTTCATTAGCAGGAGAGGGTACTCTCATAATGCACTTCTCTTTTTCTTTCCTCTCCATCTTTTTCTTCTCAGGGCCAGAGATCAGCTGACAGACGTCATCAAAACTGCTACAAAGTGAGTCCTCACAGAAACATTGTTGAGGGGATCTGAAGGTCACACCTTGATAGAAATGTCAGTACTAACAGTGGTATGTTCTGTGTGTACTTCAGGGACAGTCCGGTGGTTCAGGGAAACTCCATCCTGGCTCTGAGCGGCCTGGCTTCAGTGCTGGCTAAATATGAGAGCAACCTTCCTGCTGACAGTGAAGGCAGCCTCAGGGTGAGAGACCCACTGTTTTACTGTCTGTAGACACAGTGGCAGGAAAAGTGTGTGTTAGGGCTGCATTGAAAAAAACTGACATTGCGATATTTTTTTCCCCTGCGATATATATTGCGTTTTTTTGCAGGGGCGCATGCTGCAGGAGGTACACCCCCCCCCCCCCCCCCCCCCCCCCCCCCCCCCCCCTCTATTTGCGTTCTATTTAACCGGATGAAGGATTTTAGTCACAGACGTCTGGATCTTAACTGGTTGACTCATCATACCTTAAGCCATGATAATGCATGTTGCTTACCCTCAAATAAGGGGGTTCATCTGTGAATGAAGAAGAGAAGAACCTTTTTGTATCCAAAATAGTTACAGGTGGCAGATGTTGCTTTTCTTTTTGGAAGTAAATCTTCATTCTCGCCGGTATTGTCCTCCTGTTCCTCGCTCATATTTTACCGGTGTTTTGATTGTCTGCAAACTAGCGGGGCGTGGCCTGCTGTGATCTGATCAAGAATGATTGTGATTGGTGGTTTGCTGTGCATGCAGAGCCTGCATGTCAATCACTCACTTAATCCTGACATGAGAGCCGCGCAATTTTTCCTTTTGTAGCAAGCAGCAAAATAATTGTAACATGACGTGTTTGAGTTAATGTACCTATGTAATATCACACGTCCTGAAAAAGAAAATGAAAAAAAAAATACAATTATTATAAAAAATTTATAAAATCGCACGTCCCTGCGATGTGAATATCGCGCATGCGCATATCGCCATGACACGATATATCGTTCAGCCCTAGTGTGAACCCTTTGGAATTTCCTGCTTTTAGCATGAATTGGTCATTAAATGTCAACCTCAACCCCAACCTCCAGCCTCCCAGGTTGATATTCTGGGCTCCCTCAAAAACAATAACCTCCCCTCTGTCTCGAACCTTGGAGTGACCTTCAATAGCGCTTTTAAATTCGATAAGCAGGTCAGCACCGTAGTCAAAACCTGCTTTTTTTAAATACGACTATTGGCTTAGACCAAGTTGTTTTTATCTTTTAAAGATCTGGAAAGGGTTATTAACGCCTTTGTTACCTCGAGACTGGATTACTGCAACGCTCTGTACGTGGGTATGGACCAGGCGTCAATTAGACGCCTGCAGCTAGTGCAGAACGCAGCTGCACGTCTACTCACTGGCCACAAAAAGCGTGACCACATCACCCCAATTCTGGCCTCACTGCACTGGCTTCGAATTCGGTTCAGAATTGATTTTAAACTCCTTTTATTTGTTTTTAAAGCACTAAATGGGCTGGCTCCGGCCTATATAGCAGAACTCCTCCAGCGCTACACCCCAGCCAGAGCTTTAAGGTCTGCTGACCAGCTGCTGCTGGTAGTGCCCAAGACCAGGCTCAAAACCCGAGGGCACCGAGCCTTTGCAGCAGCTGGCCCCAGGCTCTGGAACACTCTGCCCCTCCTTGTGAGGTCGGCCCAGACCCTAGGGGTTTTTAAATCCACTCTTAAAACACACTTCTTCTCCCTGGCCTTCTAGTCAGAGCGGAGCACGACTACGACTACGGAGATTTGTAGTACCGGTAATGTGTTTTTATGTGATTGTAGTATTTATTACATGTACAGCACTTTGGCCCGACCAAAAATCGCTTTTAAATGTGCTTTATAAATAAACTTTATAAATAAACTTTGATTTGATTTGATTAAATGTGAACTGATATTCATATAAGTCACAAGAATGACAAACACTATCTGTTTTATCTAGTAGCACTAGACTTCACCTATGGTTGGCTTGATGAAGGTTCTTTCTGACTGTAGGAGCTAAGTCTAGTACTAAAACTCCCTCCGGTCCTCACACACATTCCCGCTATGGAGGTCAAAAACCATATCCGCTTTTGGGGTCAAAACTCAACCAATCGCATGACACAACACCCTAAAATACCTGAAAATACAGCAACACCCTATGGCACCCGCAGTAAATAACTCACTCTGGTGACAGCTTGTAATAAGACCTTGAGAGGTACGGACGACTCTTAAAAACATGTTCCAAAGTGAGGAAATTATGGTTTTAAGGAATTATACTGCACTCATCTGCAATTAAACTTCCTCCTGATGAATAATATCTGGTTCTGATGTAATGCATCACTGATGACGGGTTGCCTCTCATCTCAACACTTCAAAGGCACACTATTTTAAGGGAAGCAGGATTTCAAGCTCAAACTCTGAACATAACCTGGTCCGGATGCCATGGCCATCTAGCCAGGTTAAAAGAGAGCCACCTTCGCAGTACGGAATACTCTGGCTTTAGGCTCGACATACCTCACTAACACACTGATCTGGCTTGGTAGTATACCCCCCAGTTCTCTCTTGCTTTCAACCTATAATCCTCTACCCCACTCAGGACTGTTTTTATTGTTTTTATTCCTCTTATTTTCTTGTAAAGCATCTTTCAGCACTGGGAGTAGCACTGTATACATATGATGTGTTACTATTCATTAATATCTCTCCTTCACTGTCTCTCCTCTGTAGGCGGGGCCAGAGTTCGTGCCCACTGCCTCCTGGTTGGCCATGGTGCTGAACACTCTGCTCAGCATCAGCAGCTACCGGCCCTCAGGACAGGTGTTCCCATGGTTCCTGCACGTGAGTCTCAGATACTGTAAATGTATACCAGGTCACAGCAGATAGTCCTTCTGAAGTTTGAATCCAGTGTTCAATCTTACTCTTGATATACCATTGAGGCTTAAAATACAAAACCATTAACATCACCTCTTAATATGTATATTAAATCAATGTAACAACAAGGGTGAGTCATGCTTGATAAGGTGATTTTGGTTGTTGCATCATGACAAAATGAAAAAATACATTTAAGTATTCAAATTCTAATTCCTTCAGTTTGTACACACATCCCCACATATTGTATATTCATCACATTTCAAATTCACTTTAAAGTGAGTAAACCAGACTATTTTGAACATTGATAATTGTTTGTTTTTTTCTTTTCAAAATTACTTATTTAAATAGTTATGGAAAATAACTGACAAATCAATAATAAAAAGAATGCCTTGTTGTTCTCTTACAGGCATCATTGTATGCTTTGTCTCTGTGAACATCTAGTCCAAATGTGGTCTGATCATTATCTCCAGAGATACAGTACATTCAGAGGAGCCCAAATGTTCAAGGTTCCAAATAATTTAGCAGGAAAGATTTTTTATACAACCATCCATTTCATAAAGTAGAAATATTAAAGTAGTCAGTTGTCCCCTCCTCGCCCCCTGTACAGCGCTCCTACTCGGGGGAGAACACGGCGAGCGCGATCGCCCGCTCCTGTGCCAGCCTGGCCCTGTCCCTGCTGGTCCCGGTGCTGGTGGTGTGGCAGAGGGAGGGGCTGCTCCAGGTCCTGTCTGCGCTGCAGGCCGGGCTGCCGGGCTCCAGCTCCGCAGAGGACTCCCAGGCCCTGCAGTTCCACTCCGGCCTGGCGCTGGGCATGGTGCTGTCCAGCCTGCACCAGCAGCGCCTCAGGTCTGTGGGGGTGACGCAAACACACGTTGACCAGAGGGGGGGCTCATTTTAGTTAACAAGCCACATACTGCAAAATCTGATCTGTTCACATTTAATGAACTATCATTAACACATTTTGAACAACCTGAAATGTATTCAGAAAAATAAGTGTAATTTCAACAATATCACTCCTCAGTTTATCATTTACACATTAATTACAACTCACAGATCTCAGTATCTGGGGAACTGAACAATATAGTATTTTACTTTATGATCAAAACTACTTTGTAGGTTCAGTAATCCCACTTCCTTGAGAATGTATAACATTTAAATTAATTAAATTAAACTGTATTTACAGTTAATGTCTTTTCTGTCATTTTTCATCCAGCCAGATTGGAGGGCCAGTTTTGGCCCACAGGCCTTATAGTTGACACCCTTGCTGTAACCCACCCTTAATACTCTCTCTGCTCTGCAGTGACGTCTCGGTCCAGAAGGACACCGATGTCCTCCGCAGCGCTCTGGACGCTTTGGAGGGCAGCGCCTTCAACCCCGACCTGGAGTACAAGTCAGTGCTGACTCTGAGCCCTGACACGTGATGTGAAGTGGGGGAAATAATATTCTGATTCTTTACTTCATGCATAGAAGTCCTAAAATCACACAGTGAACATTCAAGTTGAATCAGAAATCCTTTATTCGTCTCACAGCAAAGGGGCAACGCAGACTAGCTTAAGATAAGATAAGACTTTATTTATCCCGAAGGAAATTATTGTGCCGAGTTACAAAAACACAATAAACACAGCAGCAGACTAGTAAATCTCTACACTAACAGTGCAGTATAAAGAGCAATTAAATATCTACAGGAAACACAGACGGTCACATAATGAATGTAAATATTAACTTATATGCAGTGCTGAAAGAAGTACTCACATCTTATACTTAAGAAGAAGTCCTAATAAAGCAGTGTTTGCTTTATTATGACTAAAGCAAACACTCGTGGACTCAAGTCCTGCATTCAAAATGATACTTAAGTAAAAGTACAAAATAATTTGCATCAGAATATATTTAAGTACCACATCTAAAAGTGTTCGTTATTCAAAGTGGCAATTTTTTAAATAATATTAGTTGGATTAATAATTGATTCATGTGTGTCTATCTCCATCCTTAACAGAACATCATAGTGTATTAGTTGATTTCATGTTTGTATTAATAATATAAACCTGCAAAAGTAATTAGTAACATTTGCTGCCAAAGTGTAGTGGAGTAGAAGTATGAAGTAGCATATAATGAAAATACTCCGGTAAAGTACAGTGCAGAGTATTTTCCATAGTTACTTTCCACCACTGCGTATATGATAGAGGCAGGCACCCGTTAACTGAATACAAATCAAATAAGTAAACATTGGCCAGAATTCTCCACTGTCAAATCAAACTTGAGTGAAAGTACTTTCAGCAGAATGTCAAAGTATTCATTATGCAGTAATCTTTGAGATTGATGTTACTTGTTACAAACTTTCCATAAGCCAAGGCGATGTATAAATGCTCAGATTTGTACCACCATGCCAACCAGTAGGGAATAACAATACAATACAAAGAATGCATAAAAGCTACAACATGTGACTTTACAATGAACCCAGTGTTCTGACCTTGAGTCTCCCCCCTCAGCACGGGCTGTGTGCTGGGCCTGGGTCTGGTGCTGGCCTCTATCTGCAGCAGTGGACAGACGGAGCAACAAGTCCACGTGTCCCAGACCCTGGACAGACTGCTGTCCACCCTGCAGGACAGCAGCGGGCAGGGGCGCATGCTGCAGGAGGTACACCCCCCCCCCCCCCCCCCCCTCTCAGAGTGTTTGCTATCCTTTGATAAGAAAAGTATTTGTTATTTTATTTCTTTCTTCAGTTAACTATGTTTTTCTCTTTTGGTGCAAGTTTGCTTTTTGAGGAATGTTTTTTTAAATCCTTAAAATAAGAGACAAATCACCTGTGGATGGCAGAGAACTCAAGGCTTCATAGTTTGTTCAGGTTCTCCCTTTCTAGAACCAGAAACAATGTTATATATTTGTATATATTGTAGCCAATTTCCACTAACTCACAGGATATATTTGAATATAAAGCTACTGTATCCAATTGTTGTATGTAAATAGTTTATACATTATACATATATATTTATACAGCATGTTATATGTTTAGCAGATTGGTGTACAAGAGAGTATTCTTATTTATTCTGTATATTTTATAGTGTTTATAAACTCTTCTGAATATATTTATTTTCTACTGAGGATATGTATATATAACAGCATAATAGATGTCGAGCAAGCAGGCTGAAGGTGTATGGCAGGGCTATTCAACTACACATTCAGTTGGGCCAGATTTTATAACTACAAAATGTAGCTCGGCCAGACATTCAGCGGCCTGTAAAAAACGGGTAGTGACACATTTTAAACCAACACATATTACTGCGATGAAAAACATGCAATTTTTATTCATTGTTCATCTAACAAAGGTAGGTCAAAAAGTGCATAAAAACACAACAAATTAGCATTAATTTACAGAATCTGGAAAAAAAAGTGCACAGTTGTAGCATTACATTTGTTTGCTTTAGAAGTCAAATATTCAGGGTTTTTTTTTTTAACCAGGCACATCACAAAGTGCATTTACTGAATACAATAATAGCAGTCTTAATAAATGTCCTCACATACAAAAAAAACAGCTAAAGAGCTCCAATGCAACACAAAGAGGTAGTACCGTATCAATACTATTTTTTCACTTTTCAAGTAATAACAAAATAATCATATGTTTTGGTCACATTTGACCCAGACACATTACAAAGTGCATTTAAATGAATACAACTGTCAAACCCTTCAGTGCACAAACCCATAACAAGGGATACGGGTAACTATATGAATGAATACTACACTACACGTCTACTATAGTAAACTAGGTGCTTACTATCACCTCATTTGTGATTTGTCATCGCTGACTTTCTCGATGGGAGAAGGGACATTTTTTGTTTTGAACAAGAGCAGTGATTTTTGGCTCATAGGATGTCAATGCAATCCTAAGACATTGGTGAAGAGTGCTGTCAGTCAGGGAGCAGCGAGTGCTACTTTTGATTGAGTTCATGTGTGAAAAGCTTGATTCACATGTGTATGTTGATCCAAACATACTGAGCACACAGATCGCTACTTTCTGAACGTTAGGGAACTGCTGTTTTTTGACATCACTCCAAAACTTCACTGGCCCGTTAGTGCGCTGCATGTCAATAAGTTCCAGTGTATATTTCCCCTTGTCGATGCAGGGGACCACTTCCTTTGCTCTGGTTGATACGTCCCCCTCTATTGCAACAGTGAAGGGGTCTCTGGCAAAGCCCATCATCACGTCTGTGGGCAGAGCAAGTCCATCCAACAATCGACCGGCAAAGTTCTCTTTCAACCTCGCAATGAAATCTGTCATCACATCTGTGATTTGTGCCGGAGATGTGATGTGTTTGGGGAGCATCGGAAAATGCAGTATCCGACCCGTGCTCAAGTCGGTCGCGAAAAGGTCCAGCTTGACTTGGATCTGCTCCACAAGATCAATGACCGTTTTGTCTCTGTTTACGCTTCAGAGTTGAGAGAGACATGTTTTAGAGTTGCTATCATAGGACCACCGTTAATAGCACCACTAGATGCACTTTAAAAAAACGTGCTGCGTTGTGGTTTGGTGGTTTCTATGCAACGCGGAGTGTTGCGTTCATGGTCTGTACTAGTGTAGGAATTTGGCTGCGGGAGACTGGGCCACTCAGGAGTTGGTTCTGGGCCGCATCTGGCCCGTGGGCCGCCAGTTGAATACAGGACTGTCTCAGAAAATTAGAATATTGTGATAAAGTTCTTTATTTTCTGTAATGCAATTAAAAAAACAAAAATGTCATACATTCTGGATTCATTACAAATCAACTGAAATATTGCAAGCCTTTTATTATTTTAATATTGCTGATTATGGCATACAGCTTAAGAAAACTCAAAAATCCTATCTCAAAAAATTAGAATAGTTCCTCAGACCAAGTAAAAAAAAAAGATTTATAACAGCAAAACACAATCAAACATTTGAAAATGTCCATTAATGCACTCAGTACTTGGTTGGGAATCCTTTTGCACGGATTACTGCATCAATGCGGCGTGCTATGGAGGCAATCAGCCTGTGGCATTGCTGAGGTGTTATGGATGCCCAGGATGCTTCAATAGCGGCCTTTAGCTCATTAGCATTGTTGGGTCTGGTGTCTTTCAGCTTCTTCTTCACAATACCCCACATATTCTCTATGGGGTTCAGGTCAGGGGAATTTGCAGGCCAATCGAGGACAGTAATGCCATGGTCAGTACACCAGTTACTGGTGGTTTTGGCACTGTGGGCAGGTGCCAGATCATGCTGGAAAATGAATTCCTCATCTCCATAGAGCTTTTCAGCAGACGGAAGCATGTAGTGCTCTAAAATCTCTTGGTACACAGCTGCATTTACTCTGGGCTTGATGAAACACAGTGGACCAACACCAGCAGCTGACATGGCTCCCCAAACCATCGCTGACTGTGGGAACTTCACACTGGATTTCAAGCAACTTGGATTTTGCTCCTCTCCAGCCTTTCTCCAGACTCTGGCGCCTTGACTTCCAAATGAAATACAAAACTTGCTTTCGTCTGAAAAGAGGACTTTGGACCACTGTGCAACTGTCCAGTGCTTCTTTTCCTTAGCCCAAGTCAGACGCCTCTTCCGTTGTCTTGAGTTCAGAAGTGGCTTGACCATGGGAATACGGCTATTGTAGCCCATTTCCCGGACACGTCTGTGAACAGTGACTTTTGATACCTGGACTCCAGCTTCAGTCCACTGTCTTTGAAGCTCCCCCAAATTCTGGAAGCGACTCTTCTTCACAATGCTGTTAAGGCTGCGGTCATCTCTCTTGGTTGTGCAGCGTTTCCTGCCACATTTCCCCCTTCCAACAGACTTTTTGTGGATGTGCTTTGAAACTGCACTCTGTGAACAGCTTGCTCTTTGAGAAATTTCTTTTTGTGTCTTACCCTCCTGATGGAGGGTGTCAATGACGGTCCTCTGGACAGCAGTCAGATCAGCAGTCTTCCCCATACTTGTGATTTAGTTTACTGAACCAAGCTGAGTGTTTTTCAAGGCTCAGGAAACCCTTGCAGGTGTTTCGAGTTAATTAGACGATTCAAGTGATTCGTTGAACACCCTACTAGTATACTTTTTCATGATATTCTAATATTTAGAGATAGGATATTTGAGTTTTCTTAAGCTGTATGCCATAATCAGCAATATTAAAATAATAAAAGGCTTGCAATATTTCAGTTGATTTGTAATGAATCCAGAATGTATGACATTTTTGTTTTTTTAATTGCATTACAGAAAATAAAGAACTTTATCACAATATTCTAATTTTCTGAGACAGTCCTGTAGGCCTGGTGTATGGTATACTTTAGATAAAGAAAGCCTGAATTCTTATCAGAAAAAGATGTATCAATCAATCAATCAATGTTTATTTATATAGCCCAATATCACAAATGTTACATTTGTCTCAGTGGACTTCACAGTTTGTACAGAATATCAGTATGACAATACGACACCCTCTGTCCTTAGACCCTCACATCGTACAAGGAAAAACTTCCAGAGAAAACCCCACAGTTTAAAGGGAAAAATGGGAGAAACCTCAGGGAGACTAACAGAGGAGGGATCCCTCTCCCAGGACGGACAGACGTGCAATAGATGCCGTGTATAAATTGAAAAGATAATACATTTGCAACATAGGTAGTCCAAATGTTTGGAAATGCATGTGTGTATAATAAGAAGATGAATCCACGAGGATATCCATCCAGGACTTATGATCCAGGACCACAGCCACGACTCAAGATCCAGGACTCGCAATCCATGACACAGGACCGCAGGATCATCCATGACTCCGGATCCCGGCGTATATAGACACCAAAAAGAAAGAAATTTGGGGAAGCTGGGTTAATCGGAACATGAGAGTACACAGGTATAGACAGAGAGAAGGAAGAAGTAAGATGTCCCCCGACAAACTAAGCCTATATCAGCAAAACTAGGGGCTGAATCTAATCAGCCCTAACTATAAGCTTTATCAAAAAGGAAGGTCTTAAGCGCACTCTTAAAAACGGATAGGGTGTCTGCCGTCCGAACACAAACTGGAAGCTGATTCCACAAAAGTGGAGCTTGATAAGAAAAGGCTCTGGCTCCCATTGTACTTTTAGAGACTCTAGGAACAACCAACAACCCTGCATTCTTGGAACGCAATGCCCTAGTAGGACAATAGGGTATAATGAGTTCTTTAAGGTAAGATGGCGCCTGCCCATTAAGGGCTTTGTAGGCGAGAAGAAGAATTTTAAATTCTATCCTGTGTTCTATAGGGAGCCAGTGTAAGGCAGCCAGAACAGGAGTAATGTGGTCCCTTTTCTTAACTCTGGTTAGTACACGAGCTGCAGCATTTTGAATCAGCTGAAGCGACTTGACTGACTTCTTGGTACACCCTGATAATAAGGAGTTACAATAATCCAGCCTTGAAGTAACAAATGCATGGACTAGTTTCTCTGCATCGTTTTGAGGCAAGATATGCCTGATTTTTGCAATGTTACGTAGATGGAAGTAGGCGGTCCTTGAAATTGATTTTATGTAGGTGTTAAAGGATAAATCCTGATCAAATATAACACCAAGATTCCTTACAGTCTCACTGGAGGCCAAATTAATGCCATCCATAGTTAATATATCTTTAGATAATTTGTTTCGTAGATTCTTCGGGCCAAGTACAATAACTTCAGCTTTGGTCGGGTTTAACATCAAAAAATGTAAGGTCATCCACGTTTTTAAGTCCTTGAGGCAGTCTTGAATTTTATTTAGATGATTAATTTCATCAGGCTTGATTGATAAATATAGTTGAGTATCATCCGCATAACAATGAAAGTTTACAGAATGATTCCTTATAATATTGCCTAACGGAAGCATATATAGGGTGAACAAAATAGGTCCAAGCACTGAGCCCTGTGGCACTCCATGGCTAACTTTGGTTTGCATGGAAGATTAATCGATTCATGTATGGTTGTGTAATGGTATTATCATTTTTGTCTTTGAACATGTGTGTATCCGGCAGGTGTTGGCGTACTCTGTGGCGTGTGTGTGTGTGTCGGCCTTCAGCGCAGACATCATAGACGCTGCCAAGGCTGAGGAGGTCATGACCTCTCTGCGCACCCTGACCGAGGAGGGCCAGCAGGTCAGCAGCACCATTACTCAGAGATGATGCCACGAAACCACTGAGTTATAGTAGTTTAATATATATTCCAAAAGGCATTGTTTGGCTTTGTAAACTGTAAAAATTAGAGAAGACATTAATTGCAATTTTCACAACTTTTATGTATTTTGAATGTATTCATTTTATTTACAAAGGCAGGGTGATAACCTAACCTTCTTCTTTACTAGTTCCCACTGTAGTTAGTATGGTGGTGGTACACCTATTTATCTTAAGGAATGTCAGGTTGTTCATAATGTTTTTTAAAAAGATAGTTAATTAAATGTGAACATTTTCAGAATGTACTTTTTCGCACTCAGACAAAGGGAAGGAGTTGTGGTAACTCAGAGGTTATTATGCTGTGATGTCACTGCTCCGGCCCACTGGGGATCAGATTTGTCTGTATGTGTCCCCTGAACCAAAATGAGCCCCCTTGTTCTAACCCCTGTGTCTCTGCGTTGTAATGTTCTGTCCAGACCCCAGGCTTCTCCCTGGCTCTGGGGCTGGTGGTGCACGGCCTGTCCATGGCCGGCCACGGGAAGGCCGAGGACATCCAGCCCCGCCTGCTGGCTGCCTGGGTGAAGATCCTCCTGGCAGAGGTACTACATCTTTTGAATTATTTTCCTATGTACTGCTGCTCTATATACAGGGGTGGGAAGTAATGAAGTACAAATACTTTGTTAGTGTACGATGTAGATGTTTCTGGTATCAGTACTTTACTCCACTATTTATTTTCAGGCTCATTCATTTATTTTTAATCATTTGTGGCATGATCATCATTATAGTCATTGCTCTCCTATTTCCACCCTGATGTCATACAGAAAACACGATCTGTGAATTCATCATTTCTTGGTTTCCTCTAAAGAAGAGGGACCAATGGCAGCTTAGCTCGAAGCGTTTCCCATTATCCTTCAGTAGGAAGCAACTTGCGGCGCGTTATCTCAAACTGTGCCAGTAGCCTATGAAGCTATTTCAACGGGGCAAGGCAGAAAGCAGCAGGAAAAAAGGCTAATGTTAGGGAAGAGGCAGAGACAGGTGAAGTTATTGAGACGACTGAGGACAGAGACGTGGGAGGCTGTGGCTCAGTGGATAGAGCGCTGAACCTTTGAATCAGGGGATAGCAAGTTTGAGTCCCACTGCAGTCAGCATGTCGTTGTGTCTCTGAGACACTTCACCCCAAATTGCTCCTGTGGGGATTGCCCACAGTACTGAATGTATGTAAGTCGCTTTGGATAAAAGCGTCTAACAAGTGAAAAAATGAAAATGTAACATTCCTAATGACCCACGGCCATATATGAGGGAGATGTTCTATAAAACAGATGGTAGTTATGGCTACTTTTTACTGAAGTATATTTCAAAGCCTATACTTCTTTGTTTTTACCTGAGTAAAGACGTTTAGTCAGTACAACTTTTACCAGAGTGCTTTTAAACACGAGTACCTGTACTTCTACTTGAGTCTAATTTTGCCCTCTCTGATTAGATCATGTATTTACTACATCTCTTCAAGGGGGGGTTCTCATAGTGAAGAATTTCTCTCACTTGATGAAAACGCTTATTCTCTATCAATCAGCTGATTATTTTAGGAATAAAAAAACGGATTCTTTTTAAAATGTCATCAAATTGTTAAAAGCAGGTCTATCCCGGTTGATCAAAGTGTAAGGTGATGTCTTAAATGATTTATTATTAAATGAAGCCTTAAAAAGCTGATTTGTTTTCTTCTTTAGAGAATGCACAATAATTAACATTCAAAACAGGCTTGTTTTCACTAACAGTCCCTTAGCCTGTTGTTGTGGGGCCTCTTAAAATACAATGAATAACCGTATAATTGAACATGAAACATTACTCAAACGATTAATCATTTATCAAAAAGTAACCGATTATTTTCCTGTTGATCGAAGTCAACTAATCAATGTAGGTCTTATTCCTTTAAGACATCTGAAAGTAGCCAGGATTCCTGCTGTTTAAAGGTTCAACTTTATCTGCAAAATAAATGTACTTCCCCAATGTTCTGATTGGCTGTGTGTTTCAGGGCTGTCCCACAATGCAGCGGCTGGCTGCCGTCAACGGCCTTGTGGCGCTGGTGGGGTCTGAGAGCTACCTCTTCCAGGTGAGGAGTCCTTCAATGCTAAAGGAGAAATGATTTACTTCATTTCAAATATGATTTGATGAATAGTTGGAAGAGTTGTCTTCGGTATTATTGTGATGTTTCTTATTAGTGCCAGGATCTTCAGACAGAAATTGCTACTAATTTCAAATCAACTTTCTATTATAGATTTATCTGGCAAGGTATTTATAGTTCTAAAACAAATGATGTCAATGTGGAGTATTGTCGTCCCCTGGTTGGTCCTCTTTTCTTTTGTTCCACTTTTGATGTATTTGTTTCCTGAAAATGAAAGGCTCTTACACTTAAGATGTTGGTGAGATAACAAAGAGCAGATTTTTAAACTGTGCCATACTTAATGGATCATAACATAATGGAGTATAGAACTAATCTACAGATGCTCCTGTTTTGAATAAGACCAAATGTATCACTTTGTTGAGACACCAAGGCCAAAATGTGATCCGCAACTGCCGAGGTAAGTCACCTGAGAAGGTGATGAGTCAGCCGCCAATGACGGTATACAGCTGTTAAGTTTAGTTTGGTTTATTTATTTATAGTCTCGTGGACAGTCCCCATCGATGAACTGTCACAAAAACAGTAAATGGTGCAGCTTTAGCCGACATGGCTAATTTCCAGCTGTTGTCCCTGGCCAGATGGTAATAGACACCCTTAAAATTACAATTTATCAACAGCATTAGTTCTAAGAAAATATATAAAATAAAATAAAAAGGAGGAAAGACAAGTAGATACCGGTGTGAGGATAAAAGAGAACAATAAACAACACACGTTACTACATACAGTACATGTCACAATCACATAACAGAAACGAGGGGCAACATCCATGATCACAACATGTAACACTCACGCCATACTCAACACAGGCTAGTGTGTGCAGGTGAAGTTCTCAGTGAACCATGTTTTTAAGTGAGCTGTGAAGGTGGTATTTGTATGTATGTCTTTGATTTGAGTGGGTAGTGAGTTCCAGTTTTGTATTGCTCTGACCGAGAATGATGACTGACCAAAAGTACTCTTCCTGAATGGGACTGATAGGTCGCCACGTGTGGAGCTTCTAGTGGTCAGTCTGGTGTTGTTACGTTGAGTAACCAATGAGTTAAGAGGTGGAGGGGCTGTATTGTGCAGGATTTTGTACACCAGAACGATGTTCCTATACTTTATTAAATCTTCCCAACTAAGGATGTTATGCTTGTTGAGGATGGTACAGTGATGGGAGCGGTTAGGTCTCTGGTCCAGTACTTTGAGGGTTTGTTTGTACAGGGTTGCTAGTGGCTTCAGTTTGGAGCTGTTAGTTTGCCCCCAGCTTGTGAGACAGTATGTAAGATGTGACATGATCATGGCATTCATGTATAATTTTGCAGAATTCAATGTCATTGTGTTTCTTATGAATTTAAAATTTGCTAGGCTAAACTTGACTCTTTGGGTCACTTTTTTGACTTGTGTTTTGAATGTTAAATTAGAGTCAATAATGATTCCAAGGTACTTAACCTGAGGCACAATGTTAATATGTTCACCTGAGATGCTTATAGATGACACAATGTTGCATTTTCTTTTTGTGAAAACATTCCAACTGTTTTGTTGACATTAAGCTGAAGACAGGAGCAGTGTAGCCAGCTAGTGACCAGCACTAAAGCTGAGGTGAGTTTATCAGCAGCCTTTTGCTTTGTATTGGCATGCACATATATCATAGTGTCATCGGCATATAGCTGTGTTTCCACATCAGGACAGACAGGTGGCAGGTCATTAATATATAGGGAAAAAAGAAGTGGACCAAGTATTGAACCTTGTGGTACTCCGGTGCTTAAGTCTAGAGCTGGAGAGAGTCGATTATTGACGATAACATGCTGACGCCTACCACTGAGGTATGATTCAATCCAACTGAGTGTTAATGGAGAGCAGTTAAAAGCCGACAGTTTGGACAGAAGGACCTTATGGTTGACTGTATCAAAAGCTTTGCGTAGATCCAGGAATACTGCACCAACAACACCTCCTTTGTCAACCATTGCTTTGACCTTTTCTATAAAAACGCAGTTGGCTGTTTCGGTTGAATAATTTGCCCTGAAGCCAAACTGCATGGGAAGAAGTTGAAATGGACTGTTGTTTAAGAAGGAGACAAGCTGTTCTGACACCCACTTCTCTGACACCTTGGATACTACAGGTAAGATGCTAATTGAGCGGTGGTTGTTGATTTTCAGAGGGTCACCTGACTTGAAAATGGGGGTTACAATTGCAGTCTTCCATGCACTTGGGAATGTCCCATGTAATACAGATGAATTGATGATTTGGGTAAGAGGGCAGACTAAGTCATTTTGCAGTGATTTAAGCATTGTAGGGGGGGCTGTATTGTGCAGGATTTTGTACACCAGAACGATGTTCCCTCTACTTTATTAAATCTTCCCAACTCAGGATGTTATGCTTGTTGAGGATGGTACAGTGATGGGAGCAGTTAGGTTTCTGGTCCAGTACTTTGAGGGTTTGTTTGTACAGGGTTGCTAGTGGCTTCAGTGTGGAGCTGTTAGTTTGCCCCCAGCTTGTGAGACAGTATGTAAGATGTGAGATGATCATGGCATTCATGTATAATTTGGCAGAATTCAATGTCATTGTGTTTGTTATGTACGGTATATAAAATTTGCTAGGCTAAACTTGACTCTTTGGGTTAATGAAATAGGTTTACCCCCGGTGGAGACGAGGATAGGGGCCGGCCGTGCAGAGCCACTATTTCAAGTATACTCCGTCATCGAGTGGTGCCGAAGCATTCGGTGCCACTCGATGACGTAGATGACGTCATCGTAGATGACATAAAGTTGCTCTCATTCGTGAGTTTCTTCCTCTACTGTCAGTGTTATTGGCCGTTTGTCTCGTTGAACAGCAAACCGGTGAGCTGGAGCTGTCCTCTCCGCAGCAGAGCCGCCTGAACCAGGTGATCCGGGCCGTTACACAGGTACGGAAACATCTTCAAAAGTTTCACCTTCCCTCTCTAATTATTATTTCTGAATATTACAAGATGTCAGAAGTCATTTCAGAAATGGACACCATTTCTGATCATTGTTCCATTTCTTTCTGTAATGACTATACTGTTGATTCCAATAGATATCTCTATAGATATACAGTACATCCTTCACTTTTATATGTATACATGTACTACCTTCTACTGTTGATATGTATATCTTTACTGTTTTTTAATGTTCTACTTGATGTTACCTTTAATCCATGTGTGATGTCTCATCTACCTGCTGCTCTGTTGAAAACATGTCCCAAATTGTGCTGAATAAAATCCATCTGATGTTTGTGCAGATCATCACCTTCTCTGGAGCCATCGGCCTGCAGTCCAACAGCGCCTGTCTGCTGGGACACCTGCAGCTGGCCCACATGTCCACCAGCCACAGCCACACAGCAGGTAGGAGCACAATTTGGTGTCTGTTGATAAGACGAGGAGCTGTCTGCTGTGATATATCTGTCTCCATGTCCTCCTGTCCTCAGTTCCTCAGGACTTCAGTTACCTCTCAGAGAAAAGTCTCCTCAGACCCATCATTGACTTCATCACAGAGGCAGGAAGAAAAGGTTTGTTGATTCATTATATTTCCTTCCAATCAGTGTGTCAGTGTCTGTCTACAAATCTGTTTGTTTAATAAAGTTGAACTAAATAGAATGTGGGGAACAAGTGCTGGTGGAATTCCTTTGTTTTATTTCTAATGTGTTCTCTTAGACGTTAAAAATGATTCCTGTCAGAAACTCTTTCCCATCTGTTATCTAAGATGAAGGAAAGTCACTTAAAAAAGGATTGTGGTTCCAACCTGGTCTAAAGGTATTACAACAGAGGAGACATTATATCACACTTAGAAATTGAATTTTCAGAGTGTATCTTTCTTGTTGTCAAAATGATACTTTCAGCTATATAATACCGCTTTATTTGTATAGCGCTTTTCATACACTAGGTGCAGCTCAAAGAGAAACATGGCACTCATCACACATTAAAGCGGAGAAGAAAAAACTTCAGGACGGACGGTATACCTTTTTCCACAGCATGATATAACAATCTGACAGTTTAAAAAAATGTATATAATACGAATTATAAAGATTAAAAGAGGGAGTGTCGCTAATAAAACACTTTTTTATTTATTTAAATAAAGCGTATTAAACCGTTGAAATAAATAAAACAATATAAAAATAATATATAATGAAAATCAAAACAACATTTAAAAGGGGTCGCAAATAAAAAAGTGTCTCAAATAAAAAGCTAATCTAAAAAGATGTGCCTTCAGCTGTCGTTTAAGAATGTCCACTGAGTGAAATAGATTTATATATATTGCTGCCTCTGCTAGAACTTTCTTCTTGCTTTTATGAATCTCCAGGTCCAGAGTTTTCCCCTCCATCTCTGGTGAAGGCGGCTCTGACCCCGTTGGCCTCCGTTGGATCCAGTTTCCAGTACCCCCCCATCAACTGGAGCGCCGTGCTGTCCCCTCTGATGAGACTCAGCTTCGGTAAGTTCTCTGAAGAGTTCTCTGAAGAGTTCTCGGATGTTCCTGAGGAGTCTGACCCCCTCTCACGTCTGTTTCCTCCCCAGGAGAGGACGTGCAGCACCAGTGTCTGTGCCTCGCATCCTGTCAGGCTCAGACTTCCCAGAGTGCATCTCTCTTCCTGGGCTCATGGCTGGCCCCACCTCTTGTGCACAGCCTCAGTGTAAGTTCTTCTTCAGTAACATTTGACATTGAAGTAGAACCTTTTTCTCCACCTATTTCACAGATGAAATGTATTATAAGGAACTTAGAAAGACAATTCTGGCAATAATAATAATTATTATAATTATCTAGAGGAACCTAGACATAAGATGCACGATTTAATCTCCAGCCCTCCCGTTGGACCTGACTCTGGTGATGTCTCTCCCCCCCAGCTCCTGACCCGGGCCCACCTGTATGAGGGTCTGGGTCTGTGGATGAAGCATGTGGCTGAGGACAAGCTGCAGGTCCACACAGAGAGTCTGGGTCTGCAGCAGTTCCAGGACGACCTCCGACCCCAGCGCCTGGTCCTGTGCAGCTCCCTGCTGCAGGGCCTGGCTCAGGCCATGGCCCTCCCCAACCCCCCCAACAGCTGCTGGACCCTCCTCTGCTCCACAACGGAGAAGATCTTCACCCTGCTGCCCAACCACATCCAGGTACAAGGCTGGAAACGTTGTCATTCGTTTTATTCCACTCATGGTAATTATTTCAAAACATGTACAATTAAAGCAGTTTTTAGTAGCCCAGGATGGAAAGGAGCAGTGAGAAGAAAGTCTGTCTTGGTTTAGCCACTAACTGAAGCTTCAACTTCTTACTTATCTATCTGGCCGGAACAATTCAACTGTAAAATGTCAAATGTATTATCTCTTCGATTTACACACGGCATCTTTTGCACGTCTGTCCGTCCTGGGAGAGGGATCCCTCCTCTGTTGCTCTCCCTGAGGTTTCTCCCATTTTTCCCTTTAAACTGTGGGTTTTCTCTGGAAGTTTTTCCTTGTACGATGTGAGGGTCTAAGGACAGAGGGTGTCGTGTTGTCATACTAATATTCTGTACAAACTGTGAAGTCCACTGAGACAAATGTAACATTTGTGATATTGGGCTATACAAATAAACATTGATTGATTGAACTGCTTTCCAACTCATTACCAGCCACTAATTCAGGTTTATTTTGTACAAAACTAAGTTGAATGTACAACCAAACAAGTTTGCGACCAACATTTCCACTGCTTCAGCTCTTACATTAAACACATCAAATATTTTCAGTGCCTCAACTTCAAATCCCATACAACCGCTCTCATGCAAACAGTTAAACATTGTAGGACACAGAGTACTGCATCAGCTGTGATTCTAGAGCATTCACAAAGGTTCCTTCTGCTTTTGTTTAGGATCATGAAGTGGATTTGTATGTGGGAATCGCCAAATGTCTGTCTGAGATGTCTGATGCAGAGATCGACCGGATCACCAAAGTAACCGAGGTACATTATAAATGTGATAGGGTTAAGGAAAAAGAAAATACATATGCTAACAATTGCTGAGATAAATGTTATAGTGTATTGCTTGTGTCTTAAATACAGTGAGTATTTTAATTATTGTTTTGGTCTTGCTAGAATTGCCCCCAGTAATGCTGGAAATAAGTTGTATAACACATACTCTGTTGTGAATATAATCCTATAAACTCAAGCTGGAGTCAGGGGGTGGTTAGCCTAGCTTAACATAATTACTGGAAGCATAGGGAAACTGAAACTGCTAGCCTGGCTCTGTCAAAAGTTTAAAAAAAACCTACAAAATTCGCTGGGTAAACATGTTGTCTTCTCTCTGTTCTGTACAAAGCCTTAACGCCATGAATTGTAGAAGAAAGTGTTGAAGGAAGATCATTCTGATGGCTTCATTTATTTGTTAGCCAAAACTACGATAATCCAAATGAGAAGTGGTGCATGCAGGTGGTTAGCAGCCTGCCACATGAATATGTTGACACTATGTTGGGGAGCAAAAAGAACACTACATTTGTAAAATAAAATGAATACTGTAGTAAATAAAGCTTTGTGCTGTTAAGGCTCAGATGGAGAAGACCTGCTTCGTGCTGGCCTACCTGACCTCCCAGGGCAGAGTCCCCCTGCTGGGGCTCAATGACGTCATCGCGGGGGTGCTCCAGGGCTGGCCCCAGCACAGAGTCGGCTGGCTCCTTCTGCAGACATTCTACCAGTGTCGCCGAGCAACCAACCCTAACACAGGTCAGGAATAAGTCGGCTCTTTATGCGTTCACATCATACAGGAAAGTGGCAAAACATACTATCTATTAAAGATACATGATAATGCTTATTTTATGGTTCACACAGCCAAAGGTTTCTGCAAAAACATCTACATGTATAGATGCTTAAATTGTTGATAAACACATTTAATTTTTCTGAATACACCTGTATTTCTTATTCTGAAACACTTCGTTTTTGCGCACGTCTCTTTAAGGGGTCTTATGAAGCAGTTATTTCTGATTGGCTTGTAGTTTCAGGTAGTTCTTAAGCCTTGGGTAGTTACTAGACGGTGGGAGACTTCTTGTTAGATTTGTAATCTGAATGTCTAATCTGAATGATTGATCTAATGTTTTCTAAGCTAGGAAGCCCACAGATGTCTTGTCTTACTTTACAGTTGGTAGGCACACCAGATAGAAATGTATGTTAAAAATGTATTTTTTACAATTATTGAAGGTATATTTTTTATGATATGTCCCCTTTTAATTTTCAAGTTCTTAAAAAAAGGCTTGTAATGCGACCACTAGGTGACACCAAAGTCAATAATTTCACACTGATTTATTTATTAGCGAACAACACAAAGAATGACTACATTTATTTGTTCTGCATGCAAACCAATACGTGTGTCATCATTTTTACAGTTTCTTGATTTCCATCTCTAAGTGAATCCACAGTTTGAGTTGTTTCTGTTGTTCTAGGCGTTTCCAAACGAATGGAATGGCTTCTGGAGCTGATGGGACACATCCGAAATGTTGCCTACGGTGCAACCCCCGTCACATGTGGAGACACGAAACAGGTATGTGTGTCAGCCCTGCTGCAAACTGCAGTATGATTTCTGATAGAGCTGGCAGTGTTTAGATGCTACAGTTGATATTTCAGCATGCAGGTTTAAAGCTCTGGGAAATCTGCCGTTGCTGGGGGGGTTGGAATGCAGCCCAGGTTTTGTCAGGCCTGTCCACTAACTTTTCTCAAATACAGTTTTTACACTTAAGTACGTAATTTAAAGTGAAATAAGCATCAAATGGACGGTTATGGTCTGGGCAATACATCACTATTATATCGATATAGTGATATAAGACTAGATATATTCTAAGATGTGGAGATATCGCATTATGGTGCCTTTTTCTAGTTTTAAATGCTGCACAACAATAAAGTGATGTCCTTTTCTAATTTGTATTATGTGTCTTTACCTGCCCAGTCATTATATCCATATAACCAATGATTATTTATCAAGTCACATTTTGTAAATATTTATTGAAAGTATCAAAATTCAACCCTACATATTGTCGCAATATTGAGATTCGGGTATTTGTTCAAAAATGTTGTGTTATTTGATATACTTATCATATATAATAATAATCAGATCAGAAATCCTTTATTTTTCCCGCAACGTAACCGCCTTAGGTCTGTTACAAATTCATTTGTTAAAGGACAATTCCAGTTTATCTGAACTCAGGCCTTATTTTTGTAGTTAGTGGCACTGATAATTGTAAACATATTAACATCACTACAATAAAGACCAGTGTTGAAGCTACACTAAATGTCGGGCAGATTGTAAATGTCACTACCACCACGACAATAGCTAGTACTATAAAAAGAATTAAGAGGCAATAATAAATCTGAGTTATTCTTTCTAAACTCAGATTTCTTGTGTTGTTGTGCAGGCCACAGACTTCCTGTTCCAGGTGTTTGCTGCAGCTGTAGTTTCCTGGGGGGACCACTCCATGCCCCTCCTCTTTGGCATTAGGGCCCAGTGGTTCCCGTGGCAACCCGGCTCCAAGCCCCAAACCCTACAACACGGTCTGTACGGTGAGGAGTCCACTGACCACGCCCTGCCACAGTGCATGCTGGGAATGCCCCACAGCCTGGCTCTGCTTCTGAACAAAGAGCCCTGGAGCAGCCAGACACACAAGGTGAGGGTGTTCTCTACTTTGATTCACAAACAATGACCTCACTGTGGGCTCCTTTTGATGTGTGTGTGTGTGTGTGTGTGTGTGTGTGTGTGTGTGTGTGTGTGTGTGTGTGTGTGTGTGTGTGTGTGTGTGTGTGTGTGTGTGTGTGTGTGTGTGTGTGTGTGTGTGTGTGTGTGTGTGTGTGTGTGTGTGTGTGTGTGTGTGTGTGTGTGTGTGTGTGTGTGTGTGTGTGTGTGTGTGTGTGTGTGTGTGTGTGTGTGTGTGTGTGTGTGTGTGTGTGTGTGTGTGTGTGTCAGTTCATAGACTGGCTTTTCAGCATCACAGAAGGTCCTGAACAGAGTCTGTCGGCCACAACCATCAGCACAGCCAAAGGTAACAGAAAAGGAAACCCAACATCGTACATACACAGTTTTGAAATGGATATCCATAAAGCTGAGGAGGAGATAGGGTTTCAAAGGTTGTTATTAAATTACACGGTATGAAATGTCACTCTCAACAGAAATGTCTCTGTCCATGTAAAAGGATCTATTTTAGTGCTGTACCATGACAGTACCCTGCTGCTCTCAGGGACCAAACAAAACTAAATAACACTAAATAAAACCATACAGGTCACCATGCAAAAGATGGTCTTTGTAAATGTTTAATGAGGAATGAAATGCATTCACCATGGATGCTGGGCATCCAGGGTAAGATATGTAATGTAAACTGTTAACAGAAAACTCCACAAGGAAACACTGAGGCTGATTGTTAGGACACTGAGACACAACACAGAACATAGAAGCCCATGCAGGTGGATTCACATCATGAATTCACAATAGCAAACAACAATCTGTCACGGATGAAAAATGTGATCTTCCTTGTGTTCCAGCCGCCCTGCTGGCCCTCAAGTCCTCTGCCGAGTTTAAGAAGAAAGCTGTGTGGACCAGAGCGTACGGGTGGTAGCCCAGAGGAGCCATGACAGACTGTTACCGTGGCAACGCTTACAGGTGTTCTTCAAAAATAAATGGCTGCAGTATTAATAAGCTCGGATGGCTGGACATGTGAGGCTCTCTGCATCAACATGGAGAAAGTGAAGCTCCACTTCATCTCATACAGCGACATCAGAGGAATGTGCTCGAAAACAATATATTCCAATAAAAAGATTCAAATACACAACATATTTAATGATGTTGAATTTGATTCTATGGCTCTTCAGTTCAAGATCTTCTTTTCATTATAGTTTGAAATGTTTGTGCATCTTAATGCACAACAAACTTGCTAAAAAAGTAACAGCACGCATGGTATTTTAGAAAAAAATAAACTTCCGAGGGAATTCCTGAAGTAAGTCTTAACGTGTCATTTCATTTTCATTTTCTTGTTCCATTTGCCCAGTTGGTGGTGTCTCTCCTTCAGTAGTTGCCAGACTGTCACAGTTGCCCCTAAAAAAAAACATTTTTGTCAAAGTATGGTTGTTTGAAATTATTACCAAAAACAACTGCAACAAGATGGTTTTTACAAAAAGAATAATATGATGGTCATTATATAAAAGGAACCTCTGATTCAAGACTGCCGGGATTCCGTTTGCTGTTTATAAATCTACCCAGTATGTATCTTTCTTTACTTTTGTATGAGAGATTGCAATTGTGCTTCTTTTATGTATCTGCTTTGGTTCAAAATGCAACACAAGATGGTATAGAGCAGGGGTGTCAAACTCAAGCCCCGTGGGCCAAATCTGGCCCCCGACTTCATTTTATGTGGCCCGCAAAAGCTTGCAAAGAATGTAATACGTTTATTATACTTACTGTTACATGCCACTTTACAGAAGCAGGTTGCCCATGAACTACATGTCCCACAATGCATTTCGTTTTTGTGACATGCACTGAAGAGACTTGCAAATATTTGCAATTATTTGACCTCGACTTCTGCTTTCAGACGTAGTTAATTATGGAGTGATCACCCTATCCCATAATAATCCAATGCAGAGGCAATAATGTAATATAATACATTATTTTATATATATTATATATGTATATTTATATAGTCTTAAAGCTACAACCGGCCCTTTGATTGCAACCATAATGCTGATGTGGCCCGTGATGACATTTAGTTTGACACCCCTGGTATAGTGATTAGTTAGGGGCCATCGCTTGTACACTACAATGCAAACATAAATGTATAAATATATTTATATTTGGCATCTCTCGTCCTCCATACCTGCAGTGGCCTGTGCCTTCAGATTCTACAAAGACTTGAGGTTTGTTGGGAATAATTATTTTTTATGATTTATTTAGCAATCATCATGACAAAAGATAACAGTAATAACTTTCTAGAATCAAAAATCATTCTGCTGCATAGTATTATAAACTACTGTATTGGAAGAAGCTTGGGATAAGCTTGTGTTTTACCACAGTGCTGTTTTCAGTGTGAATGTTGGCCTGACTTACCGACAGCCAGAAAGGGCAGGTAGACCATGAGGAGGAAGGGAAGGTGAATCTGTGTTGAAAGTGTGGATTTCAGAGGGGATGAGTTTGCTGCTGTTGGCTCAACATGGAGCAGGACCTGGTAGATAGTGAAACCTGAGGAAGATATAGAACATATACAAGATGCAGAAGTATTCATTTAAATCAAAACTGATTCTTCAAACCATTTAAAGAGGCCATATTCTCCCTTTCCTGTAGTGTGTTCTAATTTATGTGTGGTCTGGTTTCAGAGGTGCTGCAGCACAGGCAGTAAGAGAAAAATAAAGCTTTTTGAACATTAAAGCATGGAAACATGTCACAGTAGAGGCACATACTGATATACACTTGAACATCAGCAGGAGAGGACTCTTTAAAGTAGAGACACTACATACTGATATACACCTGAACATCAGCAGGAGAGGACTCTTTAAAGTAGAGACACTGGATCAGATGTTCTGACAGGACACTAAGCCAATATTGAGTAGTTAACGGCAAAAGCTGGAACTTTCCTTACACACTTCCTGACATTTTATCATCTCTTTGCCAACATGTTTCCTGTCTGCCCGCAACACTTCCGTTTTACGTTACCAGTCTTCTACACTTTAAAGCAACTGTTGAAGCTGAACTGTTAAAGCAACAGTATGAGGGGCCTTACAGGCCGTAATTCATACTGGTCCTCTCACGCACATACATTCTCCTTTTACATTCATATATTTTCTCTCTTGCACACATACATTCTCCTTTTACATAGGCCTACATATATTTTCACTCTTACACACATACATACGGAGCCCTGGAGGGTTCATTGAGAGAAAAATAAATAAAACGAGGCCACGTTTTATTAATTTGTGCGTACGATATACTTTCTCGTTCGCACAAGATACTTTCTTATGGTTAGACACATCGAACTGCCAGATTATTACGCCACATTATTAGTTTTATGAAGAAGATGTCCGATCGCCAGGGTGTGTGTGTGTGTGTGGGCATTTGTTTTCAGAAGATATTATGATAGTGGCGTTCGTTCCGGTGCACTCCGACAGCATTTAGCACTAGCCTACATCGAGATTAAGATTAAACTAACTTCTTTCACTTGGGAATACATATATGGAGTTAGCCTCGATCTCTATTCAGCTGTTCTGAAGGTAAACACAGTGAAGGCGCTGCGTAAAAGGCACAGCTCTCTGCGCGCAGATCAGATACTGTGAGAGTCACGGACATGAATTCATAGATCAAGGCAGACTGGTTCACAGACTCTTCTGTTTTGCCAATCCGGTGCTTAAACGAATAGCTCTCCACCTCTGGCCGAAATGTCCCTAAAATGAAGTCCGAGTTTGAAATATATCTCAAATAATGTATGCACTGCCATTTCCCCACATAAACATAACAGTCTGCAATGAAACGTTTGTCTCCTGTGTGCTCCACTTCCTACTTGGCGGACCCGTAACTTTCTCATGGGAACGAGAAAGTAAATCGTGTTTGTGTGCACTAATTAATAAAACGTGGCCTCGTTTTATTTATTTTTCTCTCTATGAACCCTCCAGGGCTCCGTACATACATTCTCCTTTTACATACATACATTTTCACTCTCACACACGTATATATTTACACTCACACATTCATACATTTTGCTCTCATATTATCATATTTTAATGCACACATTCATATTTAGTCACTCACATATTTATACATTTTTCACTCACACACATTTTGTTTTCCTATTCATATATTTTAACGCTCATATTTATACATTTTTCTCTCCTGCACATTCATTCAATATTTACATTTAATATATAAATAATATATGCATGTCTGAAGACAATGCAAGAGAAGAATGCATGTATGTGTGAGAGAAAGTATAGTGGAAACGGAAGGAGTATGGTTGAAACGGAAGGCAGGTCAGGTCACATCGCGCTGTGATTGGCTCAGAAGGTCGAGCGGGGCCAGCTCATGTTCAGAACTTCTGATTCAAATCAACATGATGGAGGGAGATGAATCCGTGTATCTTCTGACCATTTGTTTTTCTTTATTAAAAAATAAACGGAAGACCGTCTGAGAGGCGTTTTTTTAAAAAAATAATTACTTTACTAAATGGTCATTGGAGCGAGGGGCGCGAAACTTACGGAAGTGATTTCAAAACAAACGCACTCATTTGCTTGGAACTGTGATTTATAAACAAGGGGAATTTAGCGATCACAACGAAAACGGTCAAGACACACATTGAGCCCAGAAAATGAATGTTATTAAGGGCTGTAAATGTAATAAGCCTCTGTCTAAAATGGACAACGTTGTTAGGAGATTTAAACTATACAGCGATTCTGCACTGCGGTCATTTTTTTTTCACAAATATATTTTACCGCAAGTTCTTAATAAAACTGACATTGATGGACTCTGTACTAGTTTGACTGCTACCAAAAATACAATGAATTACTTCTACTGTGTACTTTTTTAGTTATCCTCTGTCAAAGTCCCCTCCTGAGAACATAATGCATGTTTTCTGCTGTCTTTGATGAGTGATAAAAAAACCTTTCTTCATGAGACTTATATTGTTGGACAGAGTATTTTAAGAGGATGGTAGACATGGTATCAGCAATACTTCCAGTCAGTACTCAGCAGCATTTGACACCATGGAAAGTCTTTAGAGTCTGCATGGCCTGGATAGCTGGTCTAATCCTTCAGCACACTGACACACTCTGTCACTCTTGTTGGCCTCTTATGAAGCTGCTGTCTTTTAAAATATGATTATTTCTCTGCTCCTAGTTCATTCCTCGCAGATTCTTCCATCAGTCCCAGTCATTGCATGTCAGTCAATAGAGCTTTGAAAAATGTGTCCAATTCAACAAAATGTTTTTTTGTGAGTGAAGGCCAGAGCTACATTACATTGTTTTATTGAGTAATTACAAGGTGAGAGAAAAGAAATCCACATCCTCCTATTAAACGTATTTTATTTCCTTGTCCATGTTATACTTATACGTACTTGTATTAGAACATTTGCATGTTGAACCACATGCTGGATATCTTCCCCAGCCTCAAGGAAATACAATAAAATAAATGGATTCATAATTTTAAAAAATTGATTAAAATGTATACATTAATAATGTTGTCTGCAAACATTTCAAATGTAAATACAAAAGGAAAAAATAAGTTTACTTTTGAAATGATTTCTCACAAAAACCTTTCTAAATAGTAAATTATTAAAAAGGGTTTAGTCAATATACGTGCTTCTGCCTAAAATAGTTTAAATTGAACGTAAACTATATCAAACACCACATGCATATATATATATATAGCATATCATTGATGCAGTCTTTCTGAACACTTTTAAAATACAGTACTGCAAATGAAGAATATGTTTAATGTTCTGCACAGATAGTGCCTTGATTTTGAAAACACGTGGCAACTTTATTAATACAGCAGATGAAAAGATGTGTGAAAGGATACATTTTTCATGGGCTTCAATGGCTCTAGTAAAGGGTGTTTTATGGTTGCTTGTATTATCCTCAGATAGTGGTTCGTTTAAATAACTAGTGACATTTGAATAAATATTGCAAAAAAGGAGTCCAAAAAAGGCATAAAACCTGGCCGGCTTAGCCAGTGTGTATTTCTTCAAGCACCACAAGATTCAGAGTTTATAAAGTAAGTACACAGTAAAAGTACTCCATAGTACTTGTGGGGTAGTTTCACTAGTACTGAGTCCAACAGGATCAATCTCACGAAGAACTAATGGCAACAAAAAGGAATTCCCTCATCAAACTTAGCAGAAGTGGCTTGATTTTGTTCTCAGGAGGGGACTTTGACAGAGGATTTCTCAAAAAATATACAATAAAAGTACTTCAATGTATTGTTAGTAGCAGTCAAACTAGTACCGAGTCCAACAGTGTCAGTTTTATTGAGAACTTGTGGTAAAAAATATTTGTATCACTCGTCAAATATAGCAGGGAAAAAAACCAAGAGCAGCTGATTTGAAAAACAAACTCGAGAGACGGCTGAGGTGACCGCAGTGCAGAATCTCCTAACAATGTTGACCATTTTAGACATAGGCTTATTATATTTACAGCTCTTGATAACATTCATTTTCTGGGCTCAATGTGTGTATATACCGTATGTGAAAAATGTATAAATAGGAGAGCAAAATATATGAATGTGTGAGTGTAAATATATATGTATATGAGAGTGAAAATGTATGTATGTAAAAGGAGAATGTATGTGCGTGAGAGGACCAGTATGAATTACGGCCTGTACGGCCCCTCATAGTTCAGCGTGTCAGGCAGCTACAGTATATCTTCTCATTATGATGTTAAATGTATTGAGATGCATTCTGAGCCCTGTTAAGCCATTTATGTTTTTTTTTTAAATATAACTGCCAGTTCAACAATGTGATAGTTGATTAATGTCACCTTCAATGGCCACTGTCAGGATGTATAAGGGGATCCAGAGTGTGTAGCGTATCCACAGCATGGCGATGGAGGGTGTATCCATAACACACAGCAGCTCATGTGGGTACCTGTCATCAAACGGCACACATCCAAATATTAACTGAGGGCATACTGGTGCACTCTTACACAATAACTGACAGTTGATTTAATTATAAGGTGAGCACAGCCTTTTATTCATCACACTAAGACTTGCCTCGGTTCCCATAAGGCCATTACTCAACACTCATTTAATTCTGATCTGCTACATACCAATTTATTCACAAACCTGACTGGAATAAATGTTCTGCAGACCCTCTTCACAAACTCTGAGAGGAAAATACTTGAACTACACTGTTCGTGTCGTAGCATGTTAGTTTGAAAGCTGCACTAATCCCTTTATTCCGTTTGATTTCATATGTATACTCTATGTGTTAGGGAATAATTCTGTCTTTACTCCTAAGATATTTAACCTTTTCGCCTGTTGACGTTTATAATCAACCCTGACTCTGTTATCTCCTTTAAGGAATGTGCTGCTGCACTTATATGATGATATTCTCAGTTTAATGACCGGTCAACTCTCGGTCTAAGAGTCAGGCAAGTGATTCAGTGTCTCCTAGGGATGTAACGATACCAAAAACTCACGGTACAGTAATATCGCGATAACAAGTCCACGGTACGGTATTTATCGCGATATTGAATAATAAAGGGAAGAAAAAAAAATCATACATTTTTTTTTTCAATAAAACATTTTTTTACTCGGAAAATGTTTCTTTATTACATAATAAATCTGATTTTTACAGCCTTTTTGTAGGATAGCAGTATTTTAAAGTGTCAAAAACAAAGTGACAGTAACAGACTGGAACAAGAAAACCAGTGTTTTTGTACCTACTGCTACTACCCAACAAAGTAAGCATTTTCTTTATGCCACTGCATCTCACAAATAAACAAGGACATTTAATAATCAGACCCTGCAATAAAATAAATCAAGTTTCACTTTAGTTTTTCAAGAAACTCAACTCAAACTCACTAGTCACTCACTCAGCCTCATCAGACAGGTTTTTAGGAATATGAGAATGTCCACATTTCCAGGTATTTATAAGCTGGGGTGTTTGGGCTTTTACAATATCCCCTGCTCTGGGAACAACTCTCTCGCTTGGTACTGATGTTGCTGGGACACCAGTGGTCGCGTTAACCGAATATTTTATTTAACAATGACGGAAAAATCTGAAAGCAGTCTGTCATTTTGACAAATTAGAACAAACTCGGAACAGCGCCAACGTTTCCCCGCAGCGAGGCTCTGGTGTTATGCCGTGTTATGCATGCCCTCCAAAAGGAAATGATATAGTTCCCAAACCGTACTTTGCCGTACAGATCAATACATGTCTGGGAGGTTTTGCTTCACGCTGTGCGCGTCCCGCGAGGTGCATGCACACACGGCATAACACCGCCCCCCCTCCCCCCGTTGACAGTTCACGAGCATGCTCTATCGTGAACTGTTCAGACCCGACGGGTAATAAGGGATTATGACGGATATTTTACGATCCTGTCTGTCAAAATGACGGACAGCGAAAAAGTCTAACGCCAGGCTTATTGACATGGCGAAATATAACTATATGGTTGGTACTTGTCAATGTCTCTAGGTGTGTAAATGTAGCCCTGTAAATACGATGTCCTTTTGTGTTATCTGTTGTTTTATTTTCATGTTGTAACTACTTGCTGCCATGTTGGACAGGTCTCTCTTGAAAAAGAGATCGACGATTTTTTTTTTTTTTAAATCGCAGTAGATTTTGTCAGTCTCACGACGGTATTGGGAAGTGTATTTACCGCGATACCGCGATATTCGGTATATCGTTACATCCCTAGTGTCTCCAGATGTTGGGGCTATCTCCAGTGTTCCCAGGTGTTTACGTTATCTCCCTCAATATGTTTATTAACTCTCTGTAAACTAGTTAAAAGGTCTATCGAGAGAGAGGCTGGTCAGAATTGACTTGGCAACTCTCCGTGCAGTCAGAACCTCTGGCTGCTGTGAATTGTGATGTGAAATTCTCCGGCCGATACTTGTAATAAACTACCAGAGTTTGACATCAAAGCTCCAACTCTCCTTGTGTCTCTCTGAGTCCTGACTCTCCATTGCTGCAGAAGTTTCCCTTACACTATGCACTGTTTCTATGCATCATCTGTCTGTACTGTTCATCCATCCCATTCTTGCCCGAGGGGAATTTTCTTTACATTTTGCAAAAAATATCAAAAGGTCAAGGTCACTGTGACCTCACATATGTCCCATTCTCCCCCCATCTTTGGATCGCCTTAAGGGAATCCTATCCTGAAATTTGGCACGAGTGTCCCCTACAACTCATCATCCCTGCGCAACGTTATCAGTTGGAAGTACACAAAATGTTTAACAAATTGAAATAAATCTAGGAGAAAAGCAGTTAATGCGCCTACATTTGTTAAGAACTGACATTTTGCAGATTCTTGAGGTGAACGCAGTGTCATGTTCATACCGTAGGAGGTCCAGAATGTTCCACAAGAACAACTGTGCACACACAACGGGTTTACTCTGGATCTCCTCCAGCAAGATCACCATGATCAGCAGAATGTTCTTCTCCATAACCTGAAAAACAGACATGCACATTCCACCAAGCGCTGAAAAAGGACAAAGTCATCTGGAATGCAAATTTGAGCATTCAAACAGAAAAACTGAGGGTGATACACACTTGCACAAAGCGAGGGAGGAGTCTGGCTTTCTCAATCCCGTCTGCGATGTGGAAGAGCTCCAGGATGGAGAGCAGCTGACACAGACTCATCACAAAGCCCACCGAGTAGAACGTGTCTGCTAAGGCATCTGCAAAGGCAAACATTCCTTTCCTTCAGAATGACATGACGGCAGTATGGTGAAACTTGAGCCTATTGCTGCTCAACAAAAACAAAGTTGAGTTAAAGAGCTGTACTCCTTTTTGATAAACCTTACCTTTACCAAATGTTAAATACCTGGCTATGGTATTGGCCAGTATCCATGTATGTCCACAGAACTGGAACAGGTTATACGAGAAAATATAGGCAAGCCGGAAGCTGAGCCTGTAAAAGAACAAAATAGGCATTTGGTTTTTGTTGTTTGTTTCATCACTCTGGACATCTTACCCTGCCAGGTTTAACCCATTATTATCCCTGGCTTCCTGGCACACTGAGAGTTAATGGAGCCATTAGTGGTTTTCATTTCAGCTCTGATCCTCCTGCTGTGGCAAGTCAAAATGTCAGAAGGATCTGTTTACTGTATAAATGCCAATGAGGATGCTCTTTGATTATAATATTCTCTTAAATCATCTATCAGGAACTATTTTGAGTCAATTGAATTACATGGAAACACAGATGGAAAGTGCATTTGCTTATTCACACTGTATACAATATTGTACAATCTGTAATTAGTTCCATGGGAGTACTAAGTGCTGGCACTAAGTGCTGGGCACAAGAAAGCAGCGGAGAAGTAACGGGGCAGAAGCCCTCCTTTTTGACGCAGCGGTCCAGACATAGACATCAAACGGCAAAACATATTCAGTGTGCAGTTCCTTTGGCATTAGGGCAGGGATATCTAGATACTTTCGAAGGTTTAACATCATGAATTGTGCTACTTTTAAAGCAAGCAACGATGTTTTCAAATCTGTAATCAAAGAGGTCCGCAAAAACGCTATCGACCAATCAGATTGGTTGATTTGACTTGTCAGTTTTATAAATATATTTAAATTTCTTCCGTTACGAAACAAACTTACAAAGCATAAAATGGAAACATTTAAGATTAACTTCGACCTCCGGGGGGGTCTTGGAGGAGTGGATTTAGCAGTGCCTATCTCCAGAACAAAAAAGCACCTAAACGACTGCATGCAGAGCTACGTGAAGAGCAGGTAGACCAACTGGAAAAGTACCACCATTCAAAAGCTTTCTGATGCGGGTCTTGAAACAAAGCACAGAAATTATGACCGTTAGTGGCCACAGGTGCGAAAGCTCTCTCCAGAGCTACTGGAAGCCCAATCTCGGGGACCGGAGAAAGTGGAGCAATATTCTCGCCACGCCAAGCAACAGCCTAGAACAGGGGTTTCCTAAGTGTGGTTAGGTGAGCCTCCCCTCAGAGAACATAAGAACAGCCGCGCCCCCCCCTCCCAATTATTATTGCTGTTATTATTATTATTATTATTATTGTTGTTGTTGCTATAATGCAGGGGAATTAAAAACTGATTTTAAATGCCATTTTCTTAATGTCTTTCATTTTTTGTAAAGCACTTTGAATTGCCTTGTGTTGAAAAGTGCTATATAAATAAACTTGCCTTGCCTAATAAAGATTTCATGTGACACATAAAATTGATTTGTTGATGGGAATTAATGTGAATAAATTAACTCGGTCTTAAAAGGTTAACGGTACTCTTGCTATCACTACTCACCGACACTATAAACCTTGTCCCTCATGCTAGCCCTGACAACACCGGTAAGCACACCTTCATCTAGGCTGCACTGTAACGTGTCCTGACTTGTAGTGGTTCTCTCCTCTATCTACACTCTTCTTGTCATCTTTGTAAAACGATATCAGACTGGTAATTGACACAGCCATGACTTGTAGTTCAATTCAGTGTGGCTAAAATGAAAAGCTTTGTTAAAATATGCAAGCACGCGAAAGTCAAATTCAGCTTTATTGTCAAAAATTCTACATGTGTTATACATCCAGAAATATCGAAATATCGTTTCCCACAGTGTGACATGTATACATAAAACAAAAAGGGCCTAGATAAACGTGGTATACATTAAACAAAACGGGCCTAGATAACCGGGGTATACAGTTTAAAATGTTAATATATTTAAAGTTTTCAAAGTGCAGTTTCAGTGCAAGTCAGTTGAAACGATCTTAAGTTGGCGTGACGTTGAAGTCGTGCGACCCTGCTGCTGTACTGGCTTGTAGTTCGTTTATAGCATAACGTTAGCATTTTGCTTCTGCCGACTAGATTTATTATTCAAAAATTATAAAAGTAGGGTTGACATGTGGATATTATCCGGCTGAACAAAACGTGATCCATCTCTTAAATATGTGTCAACCACAGACCTTATTTCGAGCTATTTTCCAAAATCCTATGGAGAAATTGCATTGCGTTTTAGACGAAGGAACCGGAAGAAGTTTACTTCCGGGTTTAAGGACGCGTGACAGCGGCTCTCTATAACTTTTTTAAACCTTTTTATTTTTATGTTTTAAACATATTGTATAAAACTCCCCCACTACTTGGACTATTCCTTGCACCCCTCTAGAATAAGCCCGAATGGTCTCAACCATATTGCATCAGTAACGTGCACTTGTTATTATAACAAGATCGCAAGGACGCTGGTAGCGATCGGAAAATTGAGTGTTGTTCAGTTTGTGTGTTGTGGAACATGCGTGTCCGTGCATGAAAATATACCACACACCCAATTACAATTGCAGGTTCAATTCACTACCCTGGAAGTTAATACAGTTGTTAAAGTTGGAACAGCCTGTGGACAGCCGTTCTTCCTTGCATGTCAGTCGCCTTCACCTTCTTACAGAGGACAGGCACATCTAGCTGCAGCATGACCCGTATATTTACGCACGCCGTGTTCTCAAGACATTTTTTTTTTTAACATTTTCAACATGGTGGATAAATCCTTATATGCTCCCGGCAACACACTGAGCGTCAACTTTGCCTCCTTATTACACTGACTCACCCCTACTTTCGTGGGAACAATGAGTCTGCGTCTTTGATGCACACAGGAATAAACGCAGATCATCCTCTGGCTGCAGCCTCTACCGGAACTTGCTTTTGATCAAAGTCAATGCGGAAAACCTGCACTCACACAGGTAGGTGGAGGGGAAGGGAATGAGCACGTTTACAGCCTTTTTGGCGAGGTGGGGGAACCCACTGTCCACAGACAGCCACAAGTGGGCAAGTGTCATTTTACTCATCTTTTTCTCGTTCTTTTGTGTCTCACGCTGCGCCTCCCCTGAAGCTCTCTGGCGCCCCCCAGGGGAGGCGCGCCTCACACTTTGAAAACCGCTGGCCAAGAACAACCTCAACCTACCTGTATACTAGAGATGTTAAGATTCACCGATTCGTATCGGTGCACCGGCATAAACGTTCAAGATGCGAGTGCACCGGTTGAAAGAGTGCACATCGGCTACAGTTTGGGTTGAACTCGCGATGCATCGATTGCGTAGCGTCTTTGGATCGGTAAAAAAACGATTCATTCATATAAAATCCCCTTATCTTGTCAACGTTCAGCAGAGACGATCTTTGATATTTGCTTCGCCACTACGGAGAACGAGAGTCTCAGTTATCAACACACACGGAAGTTGAGGAGAAAGAGAAACACAGCGCAGCGAAAAATACCTACAAATCAAACGTTTGGCAACACTTCGGATTGTTCAAGAAAGACGGTGTAATAGTCATTTATGCTATATAGTTGACCGCAGGTCATGGAGAGTAATAAGGTATCCGTAGACCTTTGTATGAGGTATCTTTATTACTTAACAGGTCTACAGCCATGATACATAGATCCGTCCTAGATGCGGACTTGCATACACACAGTATCACTCCGCAGCCGCACCCCATCAGTAACGTCCTGATGGTATATGTGCGCGGCACTATTACTACAGACGGTCAACTTGAAAAATCACTCGCAAATTGTTAACGATGCCGAGCCGCTTTAAAGTACACAAGTAGTACGAGGAACTTAGCGACGCACATAAAGAGGCGACATGGGGTCTGCGGCTGAAAAGAGAAACCTGAAAGTGAGACATATGAGTTAAATCACTCAGTGAGGTGTTCTGTCAGAGAGAGGTGTTTAGCTTACAGCAGCCTGTGACGGCCAATAATAATTTAAATGTCTTCCTTACTGTAAGCAGTTATGAAATACCTGTTTGTGAAAGGTTATTTGTTTTCTTTATTGTTCAGATAGAAACCAATGCTTTCTGCTCACTGGTGTGTTAGCCTCTGAGTGTTAAGCACATCAGGCTGGCAGCTGTATGGGCATTGCTCTATGGTAGCTGTTATTTGCACATTGTTAATCATGAGCAATGCATCCTTACATTGTTTAACTGTGAGGTGTTATACAATTGTACTCTGGAGAGCTTTTAAAGGTAAAAAAATAAACGGCATGATGGGATGTGCAGTACCAAATATGTAAAGCACTTTTTTGTTAATATATGATTTGCTTAATATAAGGAATAAAACAAAAATCCTCTGTCGTACCATATTGAAGTATCATTATTTTTGCATCGTGTTGAATCACATCGTATCGCCCCGAATCGCATAATGTTGAATCAAATCGTATCGAACTGTATCGCAACAGGGGTGAATCGTATCGTATCGCATCGCCTGGTGTTTCAAAGGTATCGTTAATGTATCGTATCGTGGTAACGTATCGAGATGCGCATCGCATCGGCCTCAGTGATGGAGATGCACATCCCTACTGTATACAAGTCACCACGTAAGCCATGCTACTGATGCTGGACAGTTTTTCAGTGGCTGCACAATAAACGGCAACACACATTAATGTAAATAAACAGCCAAATAATGGATCAACGCTCTCTGTCTAATATGTTCGCCAGCTGTTAGTGTTGTTGCATAGCAACCACGTCGCACTATGTTTTGTGCAGAAGGCAACGGAGGGACTATTTTATTTTGAACATCATTATTTACGAATAAAAACTATTTTAATTAGAGTGTGTATTTTTCTTTGATATTGCTTGGTAACCGTTTTATAAAAGCAATAGCTCACTTCAGGCCGTGATATATGCTCATTATATCACAGCTTATTATATCCTCCGCTTCGCTTCGCGTCGGGCCGAACCACGCCCCTTAGCTGTGATATAATGAGCATATACCACGGCCTGTCGTGAGCTATTGCTTAAATATATATATATACATATTGATTAGTGCAGCTTTAACTACATTAAGCTGTCATCACATTCTTTATTTTTAAAATTTAAAAAAATGTGCAGAGAAGTCCTCCGATTACACCTAGCCCGTGACATACACATACTTGTCAACCCTCCCGATTTTCGCGGGAGACTCCCGATTTCATTGCCCTCTCCCGGTTTCCTCCCGGGGTCATATTTCAACCGCATTTCTCCCGATTTCTGACAAAATCAGATTTACACACGACTGTTTCCACTCGGACTTTAATACAGCTACACCGTTGTTTGGTTTCCATGGTAACACGTCTCTTTAGTAGCGTGCGCAACTCAAAGTCTGAGAGGGTGAGGCAGATATTCACAGAAAACAGAACAAGAATCGACAACTACTCTACTCTCTGCTCACTCCTTTCCTGTAAAATACAGGTCCAGCCCACACATATGCTCAATCAAGGACGGTGCTACAGGCAGTGCACTTACAACTACAATAAGCATGTTAATGTTAATCTAACAGCTCCGGCGATTTTGCATTTTGAAATGCTCCCGATTTCTGAGGTCTAAAGGTTGGCAAGTATGGACATACAGTATGTTACAACATTAATATATATGGCTGCAAGCAATTTAGACTCCACCCTTTGTCAGAGTAATATAATATGACTTTGGCACAAATATGTTTTTATGCACAAAAATGTGGAATTCTACTCACTGACTTATTCACTGACTGCAGGAAACAGACACTCTCCCACCCTGTGTAGTTTTAAAACTCAGTGCATACCTTTTATAAGCTCATTTTGGACATTAAACATGCAATTTAAGAAGCAGTCTGTCAGATACAGTTGAGCTCTAAGCCTACTTTACAGTATTACGTTCTTCATGCTGGTAAACGAAGCTTTGTATACTTTAAGCCTTACATTCCACAACACGCCCTGTGAATGAACACACATTCCTCTCACAGCGAGAGCTCACACCCTGGTGGAAAACTCTCATTACCTTCACTTACATTCTCAAAAGTCTCCTTTTGTTGCAGGTTAGATGGGCATCTTATCATTCCTGTGTGAGCAGTATCATTTTGTGGTGCAGTTTGGAGCTCCTTGCAGCAGTTTTCTCCCAGTAAACTGAGACCCGCCTCTTAGTCCTCCTCAAGTGTGAGCAGAAAAATGCTGCAATATTTGTGTTTTGTGCTGCTTCCTCAGGCAGATGTTAACGGTTATTGCTTTACAGCGAGTAGGAAGTGGACATTCCACGTGTGAGACTGACGTTGCACAGTCCCGTGTGTGTGTATGTGTGTGTGTGTGTGTGTGTGTGTGTGTGTGTGTGTATGTGTGCGTGCGTGCGTGCGCGCGCGCGCGCGCGTGTGTGTGTGTGTGTGTGTGTGTGTGTGTGTGTGTGTGTGTGTGTGTGTGTGTGTGTGTGTGTGTATGTGTGTCTATTGTGTGTCTATTGTGTGTCCATTGTACTTGTGTTATGGACACAGTGACGTATTTTAACACTTCTGTTCCCAACACTGACATTTTGAATTTCCAGGTCTCAAACACAACCATGAAGAAATGGTTGTCAAACAGTTTGGCTGAAAGAGCCACTAACTACTATCACCATTTTAATGTTTTCCATCAAACATAATAACTTTGACTATTGTGTAATTCTTCATGTGAACTAAAAAGTAGCTGAAAACATAAATATTCAAAACAAAATCTCATGCTTATTTTTGTTTTATTGTTTTATTTGAAAGGCTCAGGCATTTCCTAAAACTGTAGTTTTTCATAGTTTTCTGACTACAATTGTGTTTTGTTGCAGGGAGGAATGAAATTACATTGAAATAAGAAGCAACAAGAAGTAAAACATGAAATGAATGAATTAAAACAAAAGAGAACAGAGATGAAGATTTAACATCTCTCTACCAGTCTTATGGATACACAAGAGGATTTGCTTTCAGTAGGGCAGTATGCACTGCCCTCTAGTGGTGGAAAGAGATCAGGGACCTGAATCAGGGTCAACGGTCACAGAGAAGGCCTGCTGCATGTCTGCTCTGGTTACTGTGTGGATGATAACTACCTCTCATATGATACATCAGTTAAGATGATGAAATGTTGAAAAAAACAATAAAAATATCTGCAAAATCATCTATATTAATTTTCACCGAACTGTCACAACTGATTAAAGACATTGTTGTGTTCAAAGTGATATGTCATCAATAACGATATGAATTCCTTTGAAGATATGTGAAAACAAATATGTAAGTGGTGATGTTGACTTTTAGCAAATCTTGAGATAAAGTGTAGTTAGCTTAGCTTAGTATTCCTACTCGAGTTAAGAGTGAAGAGCATGTAAGTAATATCAGCGTGTTTTTGTCTCTGGCAGCACTCGGTGCTGTTGAAAGCCAGCAGCAGATGAAGAACAGATTAGTGTCAGGACCTCGGCTAGGTGTTAGCTTTATATCCTCTCGGAAATTCTACCACATTTTCTGTAGCTATCAAATGCTAGGGGCTGCATTTGAACCCTCCGATAATGTGACTGCTGTATGAAAGTTCTTCCACTGCTGCGGAGTCAGAGCCACGAACATATATATATATTATTATGAAATGGACCAATCTGCACAATCTGCGCATATCATATGATATGTTTTATATTTTTGTGTCATTAAAATGTTAAAGGTATTAAATGCATGTACTAGTGGAGTAGTACACCTAAAATGAAGCTGAGTAGAAGTACAAAGTAGCAACAAATGGAAATACTCAAGTAAAGTACAAGTATCTCAAAATTGAATTTAAGTACAGTTCTTGAATAAATGTACTTAGTTACTCCCACCTCTGGGCCTGACCAACTACCATACTGACATAGTCATGTGACATGTTATGCTAGTAGTTTAGCCACTTTACCATCGATACAGCATAGTTCAAAAATACAGACTGCTTGTTCTCTGAAAGCAGCTTCAGAAAAACTCCCTCCAGAGCCACTGATACATTGATTTACTATTTTCACTGGCTGAGTCCTACTGATGTGTAAACGTATCTTTATGTGTAAAAGCAGATGATGAGTCTCTATTAGCCGCTAAAGAAGACATCTTGCTGTGAGACCCAGATAGCTTTTACAATGTAATTCATGACTTCTCTGAGCTTGATCAGTATTACATATGACCTAAGTGTTAGGTTTACTGGGGATATACTGTGACTGTCACAAGGACTGTAGTATTTCCAGTAGTGGAGTATTCCTCATGCTCTCTCCTCCTTGACCATGTCTCCTTCTTAGCCTTCCTGACTAATGCTACATGATTGAACGACTGCTGTTTTAATGTGGACTCCAGAAGTAACTGTATCTCCTCAAGACCTGCAGCCACCAGCCCTCTCACTAAAATAGTACACTAAATATATCCTGTTTGTGCGGACGAGTTTTCAGTAATTCGTCTCCAGTTAATGTTTGGAGCAACACCTCACTCTACTGTGTGGGCCGGCAGACAGTGGGAATTTCACCAGGTCGGTGAACGAAATTATTAAAGAAACATTTTGCAGGGGTCAATCTTTGTTTGTTGAATTACTCTATATCGACGGTAACCGGCCTGGATTACCCTGCTAGGAGTCCCAGGGAAAGAAATGAGCTGCTGGCCCTTTTTAACCCTCTTTACTTCAATCTGCATGATTTACATTATATCTGGCAGCATCGTGGTCATTTGAAGTCAATGTAAATTGAAATATTATGATTTGAGTTGACAAGGTTTTCATTCTTTTTTCCTTCCGTTATATAAAAAAAACATTTTTGAGGACATTGTAGACATGGGGAGAGAGGTAGGGTTATAAAAGGCTACACAGATTCCAGAATTAAACACAAAACATAATGCGATGCAGCGATTAATCAATAAAAGGTTTGAATAGATCCAGAGGACCAACTCCCAGACCAGGGCGCTTTGCAGTCCGTCGAAGGTAAGTCATTTTATCGTTGTAGCTATTGTCAGCTTTTTAAGTGAATTTCAGTTCCCTTTGGTAAACAGTTATGCTGTAAATAATGCTTTTATTGTGAAAGGAGAGAACAGAAGGAGTGGATCTAGTATGCGCTGCTTTTGTAAAGGTTGAAAATAAAAGTAATACGTTTTTTTTTTAACTTCATAATTTTCCCTTTCTTTTTGAAGAATTAATGACAACAGTTTGAAAAGAAATATTGGTGTGCTGGTTTATTGGAAATAATATTTAAAAAACGCCCCTTGTGTTTAAAGGCCTTATTTACATCCTTCACATCACGAGTTCAGCCTTCACTCCAGGTTATTCCCCACTGTGATCCACAGTATTCCGTCTCATCCAATGTTATCCCCTGTACAACTAATCTCAGACAGCAGTTGACCTTAGCGCTGGCCTGACCCCATATACCCAGACCCATATACCCAGACCCATATACCCTGACCCATACTGTATACCCAGACCCATATACCCAGACCCATATACCCAGACCCATATACCCTGACCCATACTGTATACCCAGACCCATATACCCAGACCCATATACCCTGACCCATACTGTATACCCAGACCCATATACCCAGACCCATATACCCAGACCCATATACCCAGACCCATATACCCAGACCCATATACCCATATACCCAGACCCATATACCTAGACCCATATACCCAAACCCATATACCCAGACCCATATACCAAGACCCATATACCCAAACCCATATACCCAGACCCATATACCCAGACCCATATACCAAGACCCATATACCCAGACCCATATACCAAGACCCATATACCCAGACCCATATACCCAGACCCATATACCCAGACCCATATACCAAGACCCATATACCCAGACCCATATACCCAGACCCATATACCAAGACCCATATACCCAAACCCATATACCCAGACCCATATACCCAGACCCATATACCCACAGCCATATACCCAGACCCATATACCCTGACCCATATACCCAAAGACATATAACCAGACCCATATACCCAGACCCATATACCCAGACCCATATACCCAGACCCATATACCCAAACCCATATACCCAGACCCATATACCCAGACCCATATACCCATATACCCAGACCCATATACCTAGACCCATATACCCAAACCCATATACCCAGACCCATATACCAAGACCCATATACCCAAACCCATATACCCAGACCCATATACCCAGACCCATATACCCAAACCCATATACCCATATACCCAGACCCATATACCCAGACCCATATAACCAGACCCATATACCCAGACCCATATACCCAAACCCATATACCCAGACCCATATACCCAGACCCATATACCCAGAGCCATATACCCAGACCCATATACCCTGACCCATATACCCAAACCCATATAACCAGACCCATATACCCAGACCCATATACCCAAACCCATATACCCAGACCCATATACCCAGACCCATATACCCAGAGCCATATACCCAGACCCATATACCCTGACCCATATACCCAAACCCATATACCCATATTTCGCGTCATTCAATCCAGAGAGATATTAGACCTTTACAGCAATTGAGTTGGAAATCAAGAGAGTGAAGAAAGAAAGACAAAATATCAGTGCAAGTCCAAGGTGTTATTAAGCTCTATAAACCACATCTGCATTTGAAACTTCCTGTGCTGCCAACACCACAAACACAACCTATCCTTAAGGATCTCCTTTTGTGCGAAGAAAGAAATGGATGAGGTAAATATAAAAAAACACATGACTTTGACCAAGCAGCACTTTTGCCCTTTGTGGCCAACTACCTATTTACTTCAGGGACCTACTTTTTTTAATTCACGACAATAGCCACATTTCTAACACTGTGACCATGCATCTACATACGAACAATTTGGAATGAGGACGTGGTGTGAAATGACAAGTGAAAAGCAATAAATGCGTTGACATGGTAAGTCTCAAAAACGCAATGTCCTTGTGCCGGCTTTTCTGTGACCATCCAGAACAGAAAAATAAACTATATGTCAATAGGATTAAGTACCTTTCATGCATTTTGTGGCTTATTATGTACATATTAATAATAATGTCCAACTCACAGTAAACAACAGTAAACCTCCGACCTGAGCCCCTGGAGTCCTACTTGGTTGCAGTTGTACCGCACCAACGTTTATATTTGTCTTAGTGGTGAAAATTAGAACAATTGCCAGCCACAGCATCAATAGAAGCTAACAGCATACTACAACTTTTAGAAATTGTTGCAACAGTATTACTACAGTAAGACTTACAGAGGACACATCCCTCTGACGTCTCAAGTGCCCTCAAAGAGCGCTGACAGCAGCCAAGGCCAGGTCTATACATCAAAAATAATGCATGTGTGTTATTCAGAACTGTTCCAAAACATGAGGGTTCTTGCCTGGCCCGTGCTATCTTGCCATCAAGTTTCATAAATATCATTCTGCTCCTGCTGACAGACATACAAAGAGACAAACCAAAAACAAAACCTTCTTTGGAATGGAAATTAAAATGTGTCCTGAAGCGCGGTTTACCTGTAGTTACAGACCTTTAGATCACAAACATACTCTCTGCCTGATTCTTCTCAGAGTTACTATCAGCTCATTGCTACAGGATATGGGTTGGATACTTATATCTCAGTATCTGACACAAGTGGTGCTGAGTTTCCCCCAGTTAAGCTCAGGATCCTCTCCGGTTTCTCCCTCAGTATTACTGTATTACACTACTGGCTGGGATTGGCGGGGACATTTTTGTTGCCTACCAACAGCAAATATCACAACCCCCCCCCATAGCATTGGGGTAAGTTCAGGGCCCCTGCCAGCCAACCATCATCTTTCCCAGCTATTCATTCCAATTAGACTGGACTCCAGTTCTACAGCGACGTTAATGTCTGTCTCATACCACTTGTATTATCATACAGGGTTGTTATCATAGTTTTCTAAATTAGTTTCAATGTGGTGGCATTTATTGGTAAATAATGTCCTTAAAGCTGCACAATATTTGCATGTATTAAATAGCCCTGGCATTCTCCTCTTTCCAATCATTATTAATAATCATATTTACTGTTTTCGTAGAGCTTATGGAACATATTGATGGGCCACCAGTTATATAGAACCAGGAGTTAACATTTGAATTGACTTTATTCTGTTCATTTATGCTAACATCCTAAATGTGCTAATATATGGTTGAATCATTATATAATATTTAAAAAGAAAATCAACCCACATATTTTTTCTACTTCACTCTACAAAAGATTACAGACACATGTACAAACCATCTTATTCTGTCATCTGTAACTGATCAGGAAAGTTTCTATATCTGGACATGCCAGAGCTTCAGAAATGACGGATATTTTCACATTTGGGGTAAATTCCCCCTCCTACAAAGTTGCTCAAATTAAGCACATCGTCGTATGATATTTGGTAGGTGGATCTAACATGATAAAACGTTTTTTTAAAAAGCCTCTTGGAGGTTTACTGTAAACCAAGTTGGCCATTTCAACTGTTATGAGCAATCTAGAATGTCCAACAGCAACACTCAATAATGCTTAGTCCTCTACAATTGAGGTCTGAAAATGGAATATCATAAACTTTACAATATATATAAAAATACAAAAAAATCGCCTTAATTCCATGTATTTCACACTTTTAAAATGGTGTTAGTTACATCATTTTGTGGTTTAGTTACTGTTGGCTTTAACAAAACCCAGTCATGGCCACATATGTTTTAAACTTAACTTGACATCCCAGAGTAAGAGTCATGTTTGATAAATGTTTTTGTTTGTATTAAGAAATGTGCGATTGATAATGCTTTTCGATATATCCTAGCCATTAAATGTGGAAGTCAATTCACTCAACATATTTTTAAAATGTAATTAAATTGAAATGTATTATTTTCTTTTTCATACCTGCAGATTCCAAGTATTAACATGAGGTTTCCAGGATATTATAATCTGAAATATCTCTAAAGACATTTGAAAGACTATATTTCAAAAATATATAATGTTTTATTATCCTTTCCTGAATATGACAGATAAATTAATTTTGACCTACTTATGCTTTGGACCCCCTGACAGCTTCCAAAGGCCCCTAGCAGTCCCTGGACCCCAAACTGGCCTCTTCTGACCCAGACTAATCCCCCGGGAAGGAAAAGCAGTCCAACATGCACAGTGTATCAATCCTCATGGGGGGGTGCTGTTGCTGAGTTGTTGTCACTCGAGTGTTTATCTGCCAGACTGCCTTCATCTCTAAGGCGTTACAAAACCCTGCAAACATTCCCTCCTGTCTAACATCGCTGCACCTTCCACATTTTCACTTGCTATATTTGAGCTTGGTGTAAAAACACAGCCGGTGAGTGATCTGACTGCAGGATCAGTTATCTGCAGCTCCCTCTGATGCCCCTTTCACATCAACGCGGTTCCCGTTTAGCTCCATGCTAGAGCTTTTCTGGTTCGGAGCCGGTTTTTATTTTCAGCCCCCGTTTTGTTCACACCGCCCAGAGCCCGACTGGTACTGCTACGGCTGTGCCATGACGTCACCGTTTAGGTCGCTGATTTTCTCCTCAACGGCGTCGGGTCGATGATCGTGTTGCTTTTAATCATACAAAGCCAGAGTGCCGTGGTTCATTGTTTATTAATGTGATTCAGCAGCATTACCGACCGCTGCAGTGCTGCACGCTGTTTGGCATCACAACGCTGTTATGAAAGTTTCTCTGGTATAAAATGGGTGATGTTAGCATAGCAACCGCAGCTAAACTGACTATCTTGATGACTTGTTGCTATCCTATTGTAGCATAAGCCGTTTTCCACAGGCACATTTTACCGGCGTATTTTTCATTATGATTCTAGTTGTGATAGTCGGACATGACAACCTGTGCGGCCCATGTATTGATTCCATCCGCTGCTATAATACAAAACAAAACGTCTGCCTGCTCTCCACAATGATCAATAACAGCGAACGGATGGTCAAAGTAAGGTGCAAATAAACAGAACCAAACTAAACCTGGTTAGTGTTGCCTGACTTTATAAAGTGTGTTTTTTTTATAAGTGTGTGGTTGCGTTCTAGTCACTTTGCTCAGCGCTACTGCTTGTTACAACTTTAATTTGCCGTACTCGCCATAATCTGTTATTGCTCAGGTTGATCCTGCCACTGCCCCCACCTCCGATGTAAGCGGTTCTTGTTTCTAGACCGACAATTTTTTGGTACTTGAAAAGCACCGTGTTTCGGAGCTTAGAGTCGGTTCCGCTGCGGTGTGAACAGGAAAAAACTGTGCTTTTCAGGCTCTAGCTCCGAACCGGCCCTGGAACCGTGTTGGTGTGAAAGCCCCAATAGAGGAGCTGGGCTCTTATGGCGCATTTCCACTATAGTGCGGTTTGAGCGTGCTGTGCCCGGCCCGTTTTTGGTTGCGTTTCCACTAGGGGTAGTTCTGGCTAGCGGGTACTTTTTCACAGTTTTCTGGCTCTCCAAAATCGAGGGTTTTTCCGGGCCAACAACCGGGCTGAGTATGCTAAACTAGAGAGAGAATCGCTGGCAAGGGGGCTACAACTACAACAAAATGAACATATTTTACCGTGATTTAATTGTAATACACGTTTCAAAATGATGCCGAAGTAACAACATACTGAAACCGGTTAGTAAAAACCATGAATTAATGCTTTGACAAGTCTGCAGACAGACGGCAGACGAAAAACCTTTTAAAATGCCGTTTTCTGAATGGAGATCGGCTAAGCTAACGCTGTATATGCTCCGACCGTCAGAGACATGTTTTGTATATGGCCCTATAATATATTGTTCAAATATAGTATAGTAGGTGACCTTCAATGAAAGTGATCATAATTTTTTCTTCTGGAAAAACGTGGAATACTTCTACCATGTTATTTTTCTGCCACTAACATAAAATAATAATAATAACTTGAACTTATATAGCACCTTTCATCATCCCAAGGTCGCTTAACAAAGAAACATATAAGGACAAGACATACAACAGGGGGGGGGGCAGAAATGGAAGTGTTACATAGCATGAGGGGGGAAGAGTGAGTTAATGTTGGAAGGCTTTGTTGAACAGATTAGTTTTTGAGGGTTGTTTTGAAGATGTTTAGAGAACCTTTATCCCTACATAAAAACATTTGGTAACGAGTCAAATTTGACTCGAGGATGACAGGAAGTTAAACAGGAAAAATAGGTGAGTCGTCCACATGTAGAAATGTGTCAAAGTCATCTTTATTATCAATATCTGCAAGTGTGTGGTTCAAACAGGGAGACCAAAATGCTGTTTCCCACCGTCCCAAAGATTAAAATATATAAATATATACATACAAAATATTTAAAAAGGGCACAACAATAAATATATAAAAATAGGAGTCTGGGAGACAAAAAACGGTTGAATACATGACAAGGGGGGAATATTGAACAGTGCAAATAATTCAAATATCTAGAGGTAGTGCAATAAGTGTCCATAGCAGCTTGGTGTCCTCTCCATGATTCCTATTGGTCCACGAACCACAGCTTGAGAAACATGTGGCCTAGACAGTAGTTACTGATGTCTCTGGTCCTTTTTAGATTCTCGTCTTTGGGATTCATATCGCGGTGAGCTGGAATGTTTGGAGCGCGTCCCTTCCCTGTCACCGTGTCTGTCTGATCAGGCGCGAGGCTCAGCGCGCAGCACCGTCTCAGACTGGAGGACTGTGGAATCCTGGGGGGCTACGCTGTTTCCTTCGGACTCCAAATGTAAAGTTAAACCTGGAGGTTCAGCTATGAAGGCAGAGCAAAACTGTGAGGAGACGCAGGCGACTCGGGAGGTCAAGGATCTGTTCGAAAAACCTGCTCAGGAAGAGGAGGATGCCCCGGAGAAGCAAGACGAGATGAAATACGTCGATGTGGAGTTAGTTGAAGTCAACACAGGGGAGGCAAAACTGGAGAAAGACTGCTGCTTTGGTGAAGGAAACCAAATGTCTTTCCTTATTAACAGCGGTGTCGCCGAGGATCTGCGCGCAACGGAACCAAAACTGTCGATCAAAATCAATATTGAGACTAACAAGACAGAGGATTCTGAAGTTGGGAAATGTACACAAGATGTCAAGGAGGGTCCTTCTGAATCGTCCTCGTTATTGGATCCCCCCTGTAATAACGCAAAGTCAGGGAATCAACCCAAATCAGGAGACAAAGGCGAGCGCGTAATTACGCAAGTGTCCAAAACAGAAGAGAACCCAATCACGCCCAGAGGTGAGGGGTTACCCTGCAGTGACACTGATCAGTGGAGGAGTGAGGATGATTATGAGGAGGATGATGATGTTAGTTTGGTGCTTTCATACGCCTGTGTCCCGTGCGTCACTGAGGATGAGTCCCATTACATTACCACGCACGAGATCCAGCTCTCCGAGCTTTCGGACCACGAGGAGGACTACGACCTCGGAGTGGCCTCCTCCGGCAGCTGGGACATTGAGGATGACTACCAGGTGTACTCTTTTGTCGATTATGCTTCTTTTGAGGGCGATGAAGAGGAGGGGGGCAGGGGCTCGCGCGGCTCCGCAGCAGGAGTCAGCACTCTGCTTGAAAGTGATCTGTGCGACGCGGCCAAGTTCCCCAGCTCAGATGAGAGTGTGTCAAAGCCCCAGCAGCAGCAGTGCAGTGGCAACAGTGCGGGACAGATCCACCTGTCAATCAGAACCACTCGGGCTATAAATGACCCTATCCAAGAACAGGGAAACATCCTTTATCATGCCAGCCGCTCCGGGGACACGAGTCGGTATGTGTTTAGGGGAGTTGACGGGAAGTCGGAGACGTTGTGTGACAGGGCGAAGTGTTTCATAGCCGCGCCCGGACGCTTGCACTTTGGCCGCAGATTGAGGGGGAAAGAGGTCACCGAGGTTTCCAGCGGTGCGTCCAGCGCTGTCAGCGAACTGGACGACGCTGACAAGGAGGTGCGCAACCTGACAGCCAAATCCTTCAAGAGCCTGGCATATCCTTATCTTGACGCCATTAATTTCAGCACAACAAGTGAATCATCATCAGAACATGGGAAAGGGATAAACAGGTGGTCCACCTTTGTCGACCTGAAATATGGCAATATGAATATGTCAAAGGGAATGGATAAAAGTGTGCTTTCCCATCAAAACTCATCGGCCTCATTTGAATTAGCCAAAAATATAGACAATAGAGGTTATAAGGGCATTGCACTTGCAAGCATCAAACCGCCCACCAGCAAGATGTTCACTCTGAATGGCAACCCCCACAGCGCATCGTCATCTACAAAGCAAATAGAGCTGATGGGGGAATTCAGTAAGGGCCACGGCGGACTGATAACACTCACAGAGACTCTGAATTTTCGGTGCAATGTGAATTCGGGAATGTCTGAGGGAGAAATGCACACTAACTTTGCACAAAATGCGGCAGGATCACGTTCCACAGATGAAGTTACCAACAGTTTGCCAAGCGGCAAGGGGAGAGGGGCCAGCAAGTCGCCCTGCAAAACCATGGAAGACACACACAAGAAAGCCATATTCGCCTCGAGTCTGATCAAAAATGTGATTTCTAAGAAGATGCAGTTTGAACAGGAGCGCAAGATGGAAAGAGGGGAGATCCGCGAGGCGCAGTGGGAGCATGCACCGGGATTTGCGCACCAGGAGAGCGACAGCTACAGGTGGAAGGGAGGCAGGGAGCTGCACACACAGAGCTCCAGGTTCTCCGAGAGCAGCTCGGACTACACCATAATGTGTCTGGATGAATTAGGAGACATTGTGGACAGCGGCTCATGTGATACCAAAAGCGACTCAAGACGCCGGGACGCGACCGCATCCGGTCCAGAAACTAATTTGGACCCGGTAAATGAAGCTGGAATCGATACTAAAAAAGGCGCATTGGAAGCGCCCAAAAGTACGCTGCTTCGAAGCCAAAATAGCGCATTCAGATGCTGGAAGGACGAGGAGCAAGAGTTTCAAAAGGATCATAAAAGCGATCAAACTCTGGAGAAGTCTTCTTCAGCTTACGAGAAAGAGGGCGAGGGGCATCAGTACTCGGCTGGCAGCGGGAAACTGACTAAAATGTCACATTTGTTTGTGCCAAGTATCCAACTGCTGTCCAGTGACGGAGAAGAAGAACAGCAGCTGCGGAGCAGGAGTTATTCTCCATATGGAGATGAAGGAGTGATCCAAGAACGTTCTGATAACATCGCTGATTCCAGGAATGTGGGCAAATCTAAATCTCCGGAAATAAAAATTAAGTTAAGGAGCTTCAGAGAAAATACAACGGAGCATTTCGGCGTCCCCAAGCTGCGCGCCCCTAATATAGGCTGTAACGCAGCCAACCTCGGCAGAACAGATGACTTCAAATGCCACGAGCTGGCTGCGGCTTTAAAGGGTGAGTCGTCGGATAAAGTCCCGCATTTCATGGTTAGAGACATTAGAGATAATAAATCAAAGTTGCAAACGCCCATACACCAAGTGAGAGACGTGCGTAAATTGGTTAAAAGTTCGTATCACTTTGTTTCTTTGGATAACAACGAAAATAAATCAAACTTTCTATCCGCTGACACCCATTCAGAGCAAAATAAGCAAATGTCCAATCGAAATCCTAATTCGATGTCCCCTATAGTTATCAAATGCCAGTCTGTGAACACAAATAATAACGGAAAATATTCGGAAAATACGGATTTATTTAAACGGGAGAAGTTTGACACAGACAGGTCGTCTCCAGAGGGTGCTAAACATGCTCCTCTGCAGATGGCAGCAGGGAGAGCACACATGGGCAACCTGAGTCATTCCTCAGATGGATATATTGCATTGAGAAGTGAAAGCAGAACACCTTCAAAGAAGCAAGAACAGATTGCAGATATCATAGATAAGAAACCTGAATCAAAAATACCAAATCAGGGGCCTTTGGAAAAACTCCAGGCTGCTGTGAAAACCATGGAACAGCTCTATACGTATGACAAAAATGAATGGAAAAGGAAGAATGAGTCCCATGTCCTGGCAGACAGACATGTGCTTTCGCTGATTACCAGTGGAGACCATGGGGGACCTGAGGAGGAAGCTGGGGGGTCCAACATGGACAAGACAGTCAGAAGAGATTCCTTTCCCAACAATGACAAGCCGCCTCCAGTGATATCTGGCCCTGACAGCCTGCCGAGGTCCATGCAAGGTAACAGCACAGCCGCAAACATGTTCAGCCTCAGCTCCAGCCTTAAGGCAGCCGCGTTGGCAAAGCAAAACTCCAACACACAAACCATACCTTTCAGCCACAACAGCTTTGTCCCAAAATCTCCCAAGCTTCCTGTTTCCTTAAAGATCTGCCCTATGTATCTACGTAGAAGTGAAGAAGCTCAATCAAAGGAGGAGAGGCCCGCACGGGAGTTCCTGAACGCCTCAGTTGACAACGAGAACTACCTTACCATTCCGGTCAAGTCTCACGCCAGCATTAACAAACAAGCATCGTCCGCTGATAAACCTTCAGTGTACACGTATGCTCCCCAGAAACAACCAACCCCTCCTTCAGGACCTTTGGGATCATTTGTGGAAAACCACAACCAGAACGCACAGCGGTCCAGCATGGTGATGGACACACGCTCACCAGAGGTTTCCCCTGCAACCATCTACCACTCTCTACCAATGGGCATGTCCATCAGTCAGCCTCAGGTGTACTGCTTTTCTCCAGCCATCACCCCAGCTCCTATCATGGACCCCTTCCAAGCCACCCAGAGGAAGATGCTGCTAGATCCCACCACTGGAAACTACTACCTGGTGGACACTCCTGTGCAGCCGGCCACTAAGCGCCTCTTTGACCCTGAAACAGGCCAGTATGTGGACGTGCCCATGCCTCAAGCTCCTATGACCCCGGTGCCAATGCCCATGTCACCTTTGGCGCTCAGTCCAGGAGCTTACGGACACCACTACATGATCTACCCCGGCCTAATGTCCTCACCGTCCCTCATCCCGGCCCGGACCCTGGTGCAGTCCCACATGTCGGTTCACTCGGAACCGGACAGCGGAGACAAAGCCTTGTCCCAGCAGCCTGAGGGTCTGTACATGGAGAGCCCCTTCTACATGGCCACAAGAAAGTCCCCCCACGCTTCCTACGGGCCTCCGCAGCAGGCCGCCGCCCACAGGCACCCGCAGGGCTTCTCCAGCGCCATGCAGCCGCTCATCAGCATCAGCTCACAGCAGGGGCCCCGCATCATCGCCCCCCCTTCGTTCGATGGGACCACCATGAGCTTTGTGGTGGAGCACAGATGAGCAGTAGCTTACCTTCACAGGTGAGTAATTTTGTCAGGCTTTTGTATGTACGTACAGTGTTTGGTTTCAGTATGTATAAGAAACCAGGAAGGTGTATTGTGTCATGGACCATGGTTACAGATATAATTGGATATGATTTGTTTTTGTAGTTTATAAAAAAGCATTTTGCCATTTTTGAAAACATTTCATGCATTAAAGGCACATACGTATAACCTTATCTTAAAGTATAATAAATATAAAAACAATGCACAAATGTCTACATTACATTACATGTCACTTGTTAGACGCTTTTATCCAAAGCGAGTTAACGTCTAATAACGAATACGATAGTGCCACTGTTTCTTTTAACTGTAATATTGAGGTTGATATGAATTTGGAAAAATGTATCAAAAACATTCTGATTATCATCATCCATACCAGCTTTCCTTTCAAGCTTTCCTCAAAGTTTTTAAATGTGTCTTGACAGAGAACATTATAAAGTATAAATGAGAAGTGCTGATTTAAATTAAAACAGTGTGCAGTAAAATAAAAGGAAGCGGGATGAAATATGTCATAATAACAAGTTCAGTCCAGAAAACGTGTATTTCACAATTGCGTTGTTATATAGTTTGTTTATGTCTTCATTTGATCATTTATTTAATGTCCTTATCATTGATTTTGAACACTTTGCGTCTCCATAGAGGCCCTATCTACCTCCGAAAGCCTTTAAGTACACAGAGGATTGGTGGCACACTCCATGTGATCATTTAAAGTCTACCCTAAAAACAACTTAATCAATCTGTTTATGAATGTTCTAGTATCCCTTCAAATGGATAAGCCATGAACTATAGAATGAATCGTGCATGCAGAGGAATGAAACCATGCTCTTGTAAAGTTTGCAACTGAGAACTCGAGCTGTGATTTCTGATACCACACAGAGATACAGGGGATTCTCTTGATATTACATTCTTCAGGGGCTAGGTGTTTGAATGTGTATGCTGGATGTACTGCAGTGTGTTCAGGAGTAAAAGGTCTGCTATGGCAGCAGTGTGTTATGTGTACACACACTGCTTCAGCTGCTGCTGGATATCAACGGGCTGCCTGGCGGCTCAGACTCGCATTGGGGTCAGCCGGCTTTTTATAGGACCAGTCATTTAGAGACGGAGAGAGTAAGAGGCAGGTTCACATGGCCTGCCATCAGCAATTACATAAACACAACAGGCAGCATAGCAGCAGAGCATTTGGAGTTCCCCTTCTCATGTGAGCCCCACATACTGGAGGGCTCAGTTATGTTTATAAAGAAACAGATAGCCTGTAGTCTGATAGTCTGGAGCCTGGAGACGTGCTATTAAGTGGAAGGCTGTAGAAATCCTACAGATTGGATGCAAACTGAGCATGACAAAGGTCACTGCTCATGTACCACAAGCAGGCCTGGTGCCTTCCAGTGTGGCAATGAATTGCACATTCTTCAGAAAAATATATCCAAATGCAATCAGCTGTTGTCAGTGGGATCCTTGTTGGGCTCTGTGGACAAACAGAGGTCTGTTTAGGGTGTGAGGAGGTTCAAAACACAATTAGGGCAAGCTGGTTTTTGTTGTTAATGACACAGCAATTAGTTGCAGATCTGAGAAATAAAGATATTTTAAATGTTAAAACCATTTGCATATGAAATACCTTAGAATACCTCCCTTATGGCAGACTGACATACAGTAAAGGGCGGGTTCATCCCAAATATATAGAAGTTAATGTATGTAAAGATTCATGGTGCAGCATTTAGTCTTCAATAGCAGCATGTGAAAGTGCACATGGAGACATTTGTCAAAACAGAGCATTGTGTAACACAAGCAAATACAGAACTGAGCATCTAACATTTTCAACCTATATCGGAATTTGTGTCATCACAAAGACACGGTTAATAATTAGCTACAATTCATGCGACACCATTTCAGTTTGATGAAAACCACTGTCCATATAAATCTTCACATGTTCATCAAGACAACATGGCCAGTTATGCTATCGGCTAAGGCCGCTAAGAGCACTTTCATTTGATATTGGCTTAAGGCTAGGTTTCTTAAATCTGACCTGAAAATGAGGACTGCAGTAATAGGTATTCAAAGAATGCAAACCACCATGCAGTAACTTGTTGTTTAATAGGCTGGATTTACTGTCTCATAAGACAAGTTCCAATGAGCCTCAATTCATAAAGACAGGAATAAGGACACTGGTGATTGTGGACTACAGCCAGCTGGAACTGTTGCTGTCAAATAGTTCCCGTCAGCTCTCTCTGACAGACAGTCTTTAAGTTCAGAGAATATTTTCTCTTGTCCTGTTCGAATAGAAAATGATGGTTATGAAAGTATCACAGTATTATGTTTAGTTTGCCTGACCTAGAGAGTCAGTACACACAAAGTACACAACTGTGGTTGGAGTCCAAAAGCTGTAGCACTACTGTACAATGGAAAGATTTCCAGCTAAAACTTATGAAATGCCCACACTTTTCCAGTCTGTAACACTTCTAATCAAATTGTTCTTTGGGGTATGATATGTGTGAATGTTGGCATGCTGGTTAAATGCGCTTGAAGTGGTCAAAAGACTAGAAAGGTGGTATGTAAATGCAAGTACATATACCAAGTCCAAGAATAGCAGCAGAATTTAGAGGAAAGTGTTGATTATATTGCTATATTTCTTCAATCACTGAAAAAATGTGTACCTTCAAGCAGAAAACAGCTATCATCAGCTGGAGTTCATACCGAGTTATGTCCAAAAAACGAAAAGTCCAAAACAATCTGATTTTCAGCATTATTGTAAACAACGTTAGGAAATGTGCTCTCAAACAACATGTTCTAAAATTACAAAATGGGTTCCAAGCATTTTGATATCTCCGATTGCAAAAAATAATAATGCCTTTTTCTCAATCATTTTGTCATTAATAAACTTCCGTACAGCTTTAATCAATTTGTCTCTATTTATGTGTTCATTTGAACTTAGTGTGTTTTTTTCTTTCTCCCCAACAGGGCCGGGTCTGAGTGGACGCTGGACTGTAATGTCATTTGTCCTTTTGTCATTTATTTGAATCGACAACACAATCTCTTTTCTCTTATTTGTTGGGTTTTATGCAGTGTCAGGACTTTGTCACAATGAGTCACAAAATACTATTAATATAATGTGTCTGTTGAACTGGGTAGACTTCCTGGTTGTCTCTCTTTGTGTGTCTCTTGGTAAGTTATGGTCTAATGACAACATGGATACAGGTTGTGTGATGTTGAGGGTTTTTTAATTAAGTCATTTATGATTCATAACACAAATCCTTTAATTGGAATGTCAAGTTTATGGTTTTTGTCTTCCAAGCATTTCGTGCATGTAGATGGTCTGCAAAGACTGACATCCTCGTGTTCCCTGCAGAGGGAGTTTTGCTAGCAGGCAGTGAAAGTGGGACCTCAGGAGGACTCTACTGTTTGACCTGCAGACGGATGTTCTTTTAGTCCCGTTAGACATGCACTTCTTTGTGTTTCATTGTTTCTGAGGAATCATGTTGCCACTCACTTATTGTTTTGTACTAAATAATTCAGACTGTTGATCTGCTGGCCAGTTCATCCTTTCATTTTGAAACGTTTTGTTACTTTACTGACTTTATGCTAAGACACACGTTATTTTATAATAACTGCAATACAAATGATGTAGTTGTTATAAAATAATTTAACTCTTGGATTTTTTTTTTAATAGTGTTCATGTTTATTGGTATTATGTTGAAATTGATAATACAACGATTATAAAAGTTGTGTTGGCATATTAGTTATTTAGTAATAGGAAGTTTACAAATAGCTAATGCTTAACTGTTACCACTGTTTTGGATTGAAATGAAGTTTATCACATTATTGTGATTGTGTTGGGAATACGTGTTTCATTAAGATTGAAAAAAAGTCTAAATGAAAGACAGCCCATTATACAAAATCATTCTGATTTATGCTCAGTTTTTAGCTTTCAATGTGATATAAGTCTTCCAAAACTATTTATATTTCTGAAAGCTCCACAAATTGTGTATTCTCCTTTAATGTGCACTTTCCCATTCTCCAAATTGTAATAGTTTGTCAATGAACTCTCTGGCCTCTGCCAATAAATGTGCCACTGTCACTGTTTTGGGGATGTTGCAGCATTTTGCAAATCATATTGTAGCAGTTGTTGAATGTCCATGGAGAGTAGCTCTTATTTTCCTAATGTGCAACAGAGGAAAAGTAGATTTAGTTGTATAGGGAAATTAAATTCTTTATAAGTGTAAATAATCATTTTAACAGGTCTAAAGAAAGGCCTGCTGTTCTGATACAAAGCCTTGCACAAGGACCCTGGAACAGGGTGGGGGTTTGAAGCTTCCTGCTGCTGGATGGTTCATATTTTGAAGGTTTAAGAAAGTTGACGTTTGTGACCTCTGACATGAGGATAACTTTTTTTTGGAATCAATACTGAAGGTTTGATTCAATGTAGAGAAGAAACAGAACAATCTTGTCCCAAAGTGAATGTGATGCTCTAAGTATAGCCGAGTTTAGGTTTGTCATTTTGATGTGTTTTGTGTACAGTGTTGTTTCAAAATGATGTCAAGAATACCGCATGACATGTTTCATCAGATGCTGTTTTGTAAAATGCTGTGTGAAACTGTAATAAACACGAACCCTTTTGCACAACGGACTGTTGTGTTATTCAAGGATTGTTGTTCATACATGACCCAAAGTACGAACCACAGGCATGTAGTCGAAGTAAAGTTGATTTGACTTGTTTGGATTCTTTAAGCAAGACCAACATTGTTTTGCAAAGAATCACAGAAAAACAAAATGGAGGTAGAGTAAGAATTGTCTGTTTTGTCTCCCTGTCTTTGTGGGTCGCATTTGGGCACTAGACAGAAAAATATTTAAAATACTCTGAATAAACTTTAAATAATCTGTACAAATAAAAAGGTTTATTTCTAAAAACACAGTATGGAGGGATAGCAAGCTACAAAATGTACAACATTAACCTTTTTTTAATTAAAGTGTCTGTATTTGACCAATATCATATATAAGCACACCACAAAAGATACAAATACAGTCCCATACCAAAACACTTAAAAACTCAAGAGATGCAAAACCAAATATGACAAAATGTCAAATACCAAAATCAATCAATGAATTAAATGACGACTCATTGCTCAACGTGTAGTGAGTGTAAATGAGTGTGTTGTTGTGAGAAGTCTGTGCGTCCTTTTACACTCTGAAAATAGTCCAGTTCAACTTCAGATTAGTGCAGTTCAAAAGGATATGGGTATGTATGAATGGAGAGTTCACTTCAGTTCCGTGTTGTGTGTGGGTGCAGGTTTATGTGTTGGGGGGGGGGGGGTGATCTGGAAAGACACAGAGAAGAACCTAGCTTAAGGTCCAAGTCGGGTAGGTAAAATCACAGAGCAGGACAAGTAGGTCAAAAGAAGATTTGTTGAATATTAATTGTATTACAGCTTTCAATAATCCAGATTATTGTACAGCAATTCCTGGGATCAGTGACATTCCAAAAAACAGCATGGTAGACGAAAAAAATCGCCAAAAATTAAGGTAGGTTAATAAACTGGAATGACTTCCACTTCTTTCCTCTTCCAGCCTTTTTCCACAGCTCTCTTTTCTCCTACTGTATGTCGATTTGTCAGCAGTTGAATGTGATCTCCTCCCTTCACACTCACAGGTGTGGATCATTAGAGCTTCCTCTAGCTCTCAGGTGTGCCACTCCCCTATAATATTCTTGTGTTCCCCCCCTTTCTGCTACAGCATTTAACACAAGCATCCATACACAACAGTAGGTAAGTGATCTGGTGTGAATACTCACTATTGTCCACTGTGAAGGCAGAACGCCGAGTGTTACGCGGCCCCTGACCTATTAAAGTATATTTATTCATGGGACAATTCACTTATTAGCTGGAACTGGAACAAAGACTTTCTGGAGGCAGACAGTCTTTCAGAGATATACGTTGAGTTGGACAAGTCTCAAAATGTCATTTGGTGATATAAAGTGCAAACTGAACAATTCAGGCGTCACGGTTGTCTCTTGAGAATCATTTGTTTTTTGTCCACAGTTGACCAAGTTATAACTGAGACGGGATTACATCTCTGGTGTCGCTTTTCTAGGAGTCCCATTCAACGCTGACTATTTACTGGCTTAGCACTGATGAAGTTGGAATGTGTGCTAAAGTGTTAGAGGCGCTCCTGCTGTCTGTGGGCACATATAGAAAGTGGGTTATGAGGGGATGACTGACACATGATCATGTTACAGAGCCCTGACTGTAAACACACAGAGGCACTGTGTTCGCAACACATTCCATATCATCATAAGCAATAACAAAAACATGAGCGTCTGGCTATTCTTCAGTGCCTTCTTTGTTAAAAATCTCAACAGATCAGCATCATATTTATCAAATGGCCTTTGAGTGAGTAGATTGTTTTTGCCAACTGACATTATATCTTGGCAGGTACAATCTTGGTGACCCTCCCTCACCCAAGTGTAGTGCCATAGGTTATAATAGTTGTGTAATAAACTGTGCATTAAGGGGTCATATAATATCAAAAGTTCACCTGTAATGCACAATATCTAACAAAATAAATCATTATTATTATTAAAGTTATTGTTATTATATTATTTAAATGTATTTTATCTAAGTGGTTTAGTTTTTAAATTGTTTATATCGAACACATTTTAATTGGAAAAAAAGATAATAAATTATTACATGAATACATTAATAAGTGTAGTTTCAGTCTGCGGCTCCTCTCCCAGCGGGTGGCGGTAGATCGCCTGTTAGCTGTTAAACCTGAAAGAGAAGAAGACAGGCTGCATGTGGAAATGTGTTGCTCAGATGAAGTCGTTATTTACCTTCTTAGCGTTTGTCTGGCTGTCTATAGTTATATATCATAACAGGGTGGTGGCGTTCTTTTAAAAGCTTTCGTTCCAAGTAAAGTTATACAAATAAGCATACGGTTAAATGCTGACAGTTAGCTTTCAGCACAGCAAGCTAACATCAACAGCTAGTTCACACAGCAGCATTAGCCACCAGCAGGCTAACAGCAACAGCTAGTTCTCACAGCAGCATTAGCCATCAGCAAGCTAACATCAACAGCTAGTTCACACGGCAGCATTATCCACCAGTAGGCTAACATCAACAGCTAGTTCACACAGCAGCATTAGCCACCAGCAGGCTAACATCAACAGCTAGTTCACACAGTAGCATTAGCCACCAGCAGGCTAACATCAACAGCTGGTTCACACAGTAGCATTAGCCACCAGCAGGCTAACATCAACAGCTAGCTGAACCAGCAGCATTAGCCTCAGCAGTTAGTCCGTTCTGCTCTCACACATGGCTGATGAGAGCGTGAAAAGTGAAGCCTTACCCCAGCAGGAGAACGATAATGGAGACAGCAAAAGCAGTCAGAAGACAGTGGGCAGTAACGGAGAAGCAGAAAACCAAAGTTTGTCCAAAAGGCAGAGAAAGAAGCAGCAGAAGCAGCACAAATGGGAGGAGGAGAGGGAGCTCAGAAAGTGAGTTAATTGTAAATTATTAAATTTTGTCTCTATTAATGCATTCAACTATAGAGGTGCGACAGCTTTATCAATGGATAACATATGCTGCTTGTCCTTTTTAAGTATTAAAGTGTTATTTTCCAAGGTTGACACAGGGCTTCCTTGCATGCAATACTCCATTCAAACTGTTGTCAGTGAATGGTTGTACTACTTGCAATGGTGATTTAAAAATGAGTGCACTTGAAATCTGGTTTTATATTATATGATAAATTGTGCTGACGATTTTGTAAACCCTTTCACTCTCTGCATATAAGAGAGATGCATGTCCTGTGTGTGTAGGTGTGTCATATTCCTGCTGCAGCAATACATTAAAAGATAAGTCTAGTGATGTTCACATAGTGTCAAAGAATTCCAGAGAATGATCAAAGTCCACCATCATTGATCCTACTAACAGGGAGGATATACTCCTGTAATACTTTCTGCAGCACCAAATATTTGACTACAGGTCAAGAGTATATCGCAGGCTGTCATATTCATATTTGTCCTTCCCTTTCTTCTGCAGGCAGAAACGTAAGGACAAGAAGCAGCAGCGGCGACTAGAGAGGCACAGTCACCAGGAGGAGGAGGGAGGGGAGGTGCAGAGCTCCAGGAAGCGTCTCCGCAGAGACGTGACGCCCAGCGCTCTGAGGCTGCTGTTGGACTGCAGCTTCGACAGCCTCATGCTCAGCAAGGTAAACAGGCCGGATGCTGTGGAGGAATGTCCAACATGACATCCTGAGGTAACTGACGAATGATGGTGTTGTGTGTGCAGGATGTGGGGAAGCTCCACAAACAGATCCAGCGGTGCTATGCTGAGAACAGACGAGCCTTGCATCCAGTGCAGGTGAGTGAACACTGACTGTTACAAAATAAACAGTTTTAATAAGAGATATTACATTTCATTGAGCCAGAGTTGGAAGATGTATTCTGATTATTAACTTAAGGAAAAGTAGCAATACCACAGTCTAAAAATACATAGTTACAAATAAAAGTACTTCATTAAAATGTGTACTTACATTTAAAAGTATTAGCGTCAAAATATACTTTCAGTTCCAAAAGTATGAGTTATGCACAAAGACAGATATTTTTAAATATATTTTATTAAAACTATTGGTGCATTAATGTGTTCATCACTTCAGTGTTGTACTCGGTAAAGGAGGGGTTTATTTGAATTTCTTTATACACTACTGGGTAGCTTAACCTATACTAATATAAGATAATGTATGTGTTGATTTATATTTTGTATTAATAATCTAAATCTGCAAAGTAAATGTAGTGGAGCACAAGTACAAAGTAATATAATGAGAAAATACTCAAGAGAAGTACATCTTTTTTTACTCAAAGGTGACCTATCATGCAAAATGCACTTTTGTGCGTCTTTTATACATGAATATGTGTCCCCGGTGTTCCAGGGAACCCACCAAGTGTCAGAAAACATAACCCTCTCTTAGGGCTGGGTGATAAATCGGTTTTATCGATTAACTCGAGTGTGTAGTTCACGTCGACTTGTTTAAATGAAAATCGGTTTTCTTTTCAACATCCGCCAAATGCTTCCCTCTGGGCTCCCGTAGTTCGGAATGGGCTCAGCCCTCCCCCCGCACAGTGCGCGCATTTACCAAATAGAGTGATACACAAACAACATGACAACGAGAAGGGAAGAACTTGTTCCAAAGAAAGGCACGGTGTCATCCGTTATTTGGAATTGGTTTGCGTTCGCGAGGTCAGATTTAGACCAGACAACACCCCGCTGCAAAGTATGTTTGAAGTCTGTTGCTTGCAAAGGCAGCAGTACGACAAATTTACTGAAGCACCTCAAACAAAAGCATCCTGCTGAATGGGAGAAATGTTGCACGCAGCGGCATGAAAAAGACCGCGGCACTACAAGCACCTCACGCACAGCCGCCAAAATATACAGTCCACCGTAACACAAACATTTTCAAACTGCATCCCATATGACAAGAATTCGGCCCGCTGGAAAGCCATTACAGATGCGGTCGGGATGTACAGTGGGGCAAAAAAGTATTTAGTCAGCCACCAATTGTGCAAGTTCTCCCACTTAAAAAGATGAGAGGCCTGTAATTTTCATCCTTGGTATACCTCAACTATGAGAGACAAAATGAGAGAAAAATCCAGAAAATCACATTGTCTGATTTTTAAAGACTTTATTTGCAAATTATGGTGGAAAATAAGTATTTGGTCAATAACAAAAGTTCATCTCAATACTTTGTTATATACCCTTTGTTGGCAATGACAGAGGCCAAACGTTTTCTGTAAGTCTTCACAAGGTTTTTTCACACACTGTTGCTGGTATTTTGGCCCATTCCTCCATGCAGATCTCCTCTAGATTAATGATGTTTTGGGGCTGTCGCTTGGCAACACGGACTTTCAACTCCCTCCAAAGATTTTCTATGGGGTTGAGATCTGGAGACTGGCTAGGCCACTCCAGGACCTTGAAATGCTTCTTACGAAGCCACTCCTTCGTTGCCCGGGTAGTGTGTTTGGGATCATTGTCATGCTGAAAGACCCAGCCACGTCTCATCTTCAATGCCCTTGCTGATGGAAGGAGGTTGTCACTCAAAATCTCACGATACATGGGCCCATTCAATCTTTCCTTTACATGGATCAGTCGTCCTGGTCCCTTTGCAGAAAAACAGCCCCAAAGCATGATGTTTCCACCCCCATGTTTCACAGTAGGTATGGTGTTCTTTGGATGCAGCTCAGCATTCTTTCTCCTCCAAACACGTCTAGTTGAGTTTTTACCAAAAAGTTCTATTTTGGTTTCATCTGACCATATGACATTCTCCCAATCCTCTTCTGGATCATCTAAATGCTCTCTAGCAAACTTCAGAAGGGCCTGGACATGTACTGGCTTAAGCAGGGGGACACGTCTGGCACTGCAGGATTTGAGTCCCTGGCGGCGTAGTGTGTTACTGATGGTAGCCTTTGTTACTTTGTTCCCAGCTCTCTGCAGGTCATTGACTAGGTCCCCCCGTGTGGTTCTGGGATTTTTGCTCACCGTTCTTGTGATCATTTTGACCCCACGGGGTGAGATCTTGCGTGGAGCCCCTGATCGAGGGAGATTATCAGTGGTCTTGTATGTCTTCCATTTTCTAATAATTGCTCCCACAGTTGATTTCTTCACACCAAGCTGCTTACCTATTGCAGATTCAGTCTTCCCAGCCTGGTGCAGGTCTACAATTTTGTTTCTGGTGTCCTTTGACAGCTCTTTGGTCTTGGCCATAGTGGAGTTTGGAGTGTGACTGTTTGAGGTTGTGGACAGGTGTCTTTTATACTGATAACGAGTTCAAACAAGTGCCATTAATACAGTTAACAAGTGGAGGACAGAGCAGGCTCTTAAAGAAGAAGTTACAGGTCTGTGAGAGCCAGAAATCTTGTTTGTTTGTAGGTGACCAAATACTTATGTTCCACCATAATTTGCAAATAAATTCTTTAAAAATCAGACAATGTGATTTTATTTTTTTTCTCATTTTGTCTCTCATAGTTCAGGTGTACCTAGGATGAAAATTACAGGCCTCTTTCATTATTTTAAGTGGGAGAACTTGCACAATTGGTGGCTGACTAAATACGTTTTTGCCCCACTTTATATAGCAAAGGATATGGTGATATACGGTGGAAAAGCCGGGGTTTATTAACATGATTAAAGTTTTGGACCCTAGGTTTTTTTCCCGGAACAATTACTTTGTCATCTGCATATGAATTGGGGGGGGGAGGAGAAAATCGATTTAAATCGTAAATCTGATTTTTTGTGAAAAAATCGGGGATTTCTTTTTTTGGCCATATCGCCCAGCCCTACCCTCTCTATTTTCCTCCATACCCAAATCTCTTAAAAAGGGGCTGCAACGGATCTGATACAGACTGATACAGATTTGAACACTTTTGTGACGTCACAGACGTGGCGCTACGGCTATTGGGCCAACTCCACCAATCAGGAGGAGACAGCCACGGACATTGCCGTTGAAAAGCGCTGGAGACGCTGTAGTACATATGCCAGGCCTGTAGATGGTGCTGTTCTCACAGAATCAGCCCATGCAAAGACAGTGTTAAATTGAGCGAAATGAGGAATGGCTAAAATGAATGATCTGTTTTGGTATTTTGAAAAGTATAAATATGCCTTATATAGGTATGGTCCTACACTATATTATTAAAATATAGCATGATAAGTCCACTTTAAGTACAGAAATTGAATAAATGTACTTTTATCCAATGGGACCTACAATAAGGGATCATTTCATGTCTGATTTTTTGATTTTTTTAAACCACTCTCACCTCAACAGCTTTATCTGACTAGCCTGGGAGGACAGCTGAAACAGATCATGGATGAAAAGGACAAAGGATGGGTGAACTGGAAGGTAAGCTTGATCCTGAGAGGAACCGTTGACAGGTTACACAGAGTTTGAGTTTTCACAACCAAGCTACTCTCAGCAGTCTATTTAACTCACTGTGAGGGTGTGAGCAAAGTCAGTCTCTTCCAACTAGGTTTCCAAACTATTAGTCTTTAGACCCGACCAATGCTGACTCTAGGGACGTAACTTGAGGAAATTCATCAGAACGCACACACGCACGCACGCACGCACGCACGCACGCACGCACACAGTGTCTTTAAGATAGCTGAGAAATGGGTGTCAAAACTAAACCCCAAACATTTAGACACAGGTTTTGCTCCACTCCACCCAATGCAGTTTGGTTTTCGTGCTCACCACTCCAGTGAGACAGCTAACTGTGTCTTTGTGGAAAAGGTTAAATGTATGTTGGACACAAGCCCATATGTAGGTGCTGTCTTCCTTGATCTCAGGAAGGCATTTGACACTGTTGATCACCAAGTGCTCCTACAAAGCTGACGTATTTCAATTTCTCGGCAGTTTCAATACATTGTCTCAAGTCTTACTTATGGAACAGAAAACAATGTGTTTTGGTCAACGGAGCCAAATCCCCCTACCTTGTGAACCCTGTTGGGGTTCCACAAGGTTCCATTCTTGGACCGTTACTTTTTTCTCTGTGCATTAATGACTTGCCTAATGTATGTCCTGAGTTGAATGTGCAAATGTATGCCGATGATGAGGTCATCTTTGTACATGGGAAAAACACTGAAATTATCTCATCTTGTCTCTCGAATGCATTGGACAAGGTTCAATACTGGCTGAACAACATTTTCTTACAGTTAAATGCAAAAAAAAGAGTATGTATGTTAGGGCTTCACGATATGGAAAAAAACTGACATTGCGATATTTTTTTCCACTGCGATATATATTGCGTTTTTTTTAAACTATATTTAACCGGATAGACTGGTAGACTCATCATACCTTAAGTCAGGGGTTCCCAAAGTGGGGGTCGCGAGATGATTACAAAATAAAAATGGAAAATTATTTTTTAAAAATATATTAAAAAAAATATATTAATTTATTTTATTATTATTAATAATAACGTTTGCATAGATATAGCACCCCCCCATTGTCTGCAAACTAGTGGGGCGGGGCCTGCTGTGATCTGATCAAGAATGATTGTGATTGGTGGTTTGCTGTGCATGCAAAGCCTGCATGTCACTCACTCAAGTACCCCTGACATGAGAGCTGCGCCAGTTTTCCTTTTGTAGCAAGCAGCAAAATAATTGTAACATGATGTGTTCGAGTTAATGTACCTACTTAATATCGCACGTCCTAAAAAAAAAAAAAATCGCGTCCCTGCGATGTAAATATCGCGGTTATCGCCATGGCACGATATATCGTTCAGCCCTAATGCATGTTATTCAGTAAACGACCAGTCAAAATCGAAGGATCCAATGTGTTATTAAACGGAGCAGAAATTAGACCCTCCAGAAAAACGCGATTCTGCGATCGCAGAATTTACCGCATAATCAGCAAAATGGCGCAGAGTTTTAAAAGGCCGCATATTTATCAAAAGGCCGCATAATCCCCGCATTTTTCCACACAAAGTTGAGGGGAAAAAAAGTTAACTCGTCTTGACGTGACGTCATCAGCTCGCGCATCACAGAATGTAAACAACACTGTATAGAGTGAACGTGTGGAGCTCACACGATAGAGAAAACACCAAGATGAAAAAATCTAATCCATCTCATTTACCGACGAACATTTCTACTAAAGACCGGGCAAAAAGTGGGGGGAAACTATTCTGCACCCCGTGCAACTGTGTGTTGGAGCATAAGAGAAAATCGACGGTGACGACTAGGGATGCACCGAATATTCGGCCGCCGAAAATTATCGGCCGAAAATTGTTAAAAAGGCCCTTTCGGCCGAAAGGGTTTTAGCACCGAAAAAATATCACCGAATGTCAGGGAACAGGGTTACGTTGGTAAACTAACGTGTTGTTGTGATGACGTAATCAAAACGCGGCGACAAGCACGGCGCGCGACCATGCTCGCGGCTGGCTCACAGCCAACATGTCTGGCGCTTGGAGATATTTAAAAATATCAGAGAAAGAAGCGCGGATTGCGATTTGTAAAACGTGTTCAGCTGACATTTCTCGAGGGAGTGTAAATGCAAAGACTTTCACCACTTCGGGATTACTCCACCACTTGAAATCAAAACACCCGGACAAATATGCGGAGTAAGATCAAATCACAAGCACTGACAGTGAGAGACTGTTCAGCGCTGCCTCTCATGTGCTTGATGAGAAGAGGAACAGAATTATGGCTGATAAAGCAGAGAAGCTACTGTTCATTAAAAAGAACCTCCCACTTTTCCTTAATAAGTAGACAAGGCTGGCTTATCATAAGCTTATCTAGTTCTACATGTCTACTCTATACCCACTTTCCTGAATAATTTTCATTGTGAGTTATAATTCACCATCTCAGGTTATCATTAGGGGGAAATGACAGCAGCACAGTGTTCAATATATTGTACTTTCGGTATCTAAATGATACAATGTTGTTTACATTGCTCATGAGGACAGACAGCCTTATTTGCAGATTCTTGAAATTGTAATTTAATTTGTAATTGATTGTAGATTTTGTATCCAGTTTTCACTTTATGTATCTTTATACAATGTTTACTACTTTGCTTATGAGGACAGACAGCCTTATTTACAGATTCTTGAAATTCAATTGTAATTTCATTTGTAAATAGTTACATTCATGTGGATTTATCCAGTTTGCACATTTGTATGCATGCACTTATATGTGCATTTGTTGTTGTTGAAGGCCTGGCTGTTAGTCTTTATTTACACTATTTTGTAGTAGGCCTACTGGCCTAGATGTTTATGCAGTTTTAAAGCACCTTGGCTTTGTTCTGAATGCACTTTGTTGTAGTTATCCTACAGAGAAAAGAAAATGCACTTGACTTGGAATTAATGTACTGTATGCATTCAAAAGTGCTGAATAAATGTTTTATGGACCCATAATAGTGATTATTATTTAAGCTAAGTTTTGCCATAATCATGTCTTTTTCCATAATCAGGTAGCTGAACAACATTGGTAAAAAATGTATACATTATATATATATATATATATATTTCTATTAATCATTTTCGGCCTTTCGGTTTTCGGCCAACTGTTTCCTATTTTCGGTATCGGTTTCGGCCAAGAATTTCCCATTCGGTGCACCCCTAGTGACGACCCACTTTGATTCATTCAAACATTCGAAAATGCTTTCTGCTGCTGCGGACAAGAAAGCCAAACAACTCACGTTCACCGAGGCATCAACCTCCAAAACCCTTTCGAGGGCTACAAGAAACGAAGTGAGTAGCCTACAAGATTGAAGCTGGTCAGATAACGAACGAGTGAATGAAAACTGTGTGTGTGTGTGTGTGTGTGTGTGTGTGTGTGTGTGTGTGTGTGTGTGTGTGTGTGTGTGTGTGTGTGTGTGTGTGTGTGTGTGTGTGTGTGTGTGTGTGTGTGTGTGTGTGTGTGTGTGTGTGTGTGTGTGTGTGTGTGTGTGTGTGTGTGTGTGTGTGTGTGTGTGTGTGTGTGTGTGTGTGTGTGTGTGTGTGTGTGTGTGTGTGTGTGTGTGTGTGTGTGTGTAAAATAGCCCAATTGCTTTTACAATAAATAAACATTGAATGTGTTTAATTGAATAGTAAAGTTTTTCCCCGCATATTTCGCAACTTTCCGCATATTTCGCAACTTCCCGCAATTTCAACGCAAAAAATCACATAAAAACCCTGCATGTTTAATCGCATAATCAAGGATTTTTGCCCACGTTTTTCTGGAGGGTCTAAGAAATAGAACTAGTCCCCCACTTCAAGTATCTTGGAGTCATAATGGACTTGAACTTGACTTTTAAGAAACATATCAAGAAAGTATTCAATACCATTAAATTCAACTTGCAACATTTTAAACAAATTAAACCTTTCTTAACTGTCAATGCTGCAAAGTCATACCTCCACTGTATGATTCTATCCCACATTGAATACTGTTTTACAAACTGGTCGTTTGCTGAACCTGAAACCCATAGAGCAGCTGTACAAGAGAGCTATCAAGATGTTTGACAGAAAGCCTCACTCATACCACCACTGTACCATCCTTAAAAAACACAATTTCTTGAGTTTTGAAAATGTTAAGTCTTTTAAAAGTATGTGTTTTTTTTATAAATGTTTACATGGACTGCCCCCCCCCCCCCCCCCCCCCCTCTCCTCCCCCCCTTAGGGGAATTCATCCACAAAAAACACACTGGACGCTGCACTAGGACAGAAACCAGAGGAGACTGTGAAGGCCACTGTAGACGGACCACTTTTGGACAAAATGTCCTCGCCATTAAAGGCAGCTCTTTGTGGAATAGCCCCCCAACTGAGATACGGGATTGTCCCACTCTCAATAGCTTCAAAGGTCAACTCAAAGAATGGTTGAGAAACAAACAGACGTGGGATCAACGCTAAATGCACTTTAACACAGGGGTATCTCCTCCTGCACTTTATGTATCGTTGCTGCTATATTGTACTGCCATGTGGTAAATACTTGTGTATGCTGCTCTTTCTCTCTTGCACTTTTTGCATTTCATGTATTTGTTTTTGCTATGTTTGTAAATGTCCTTTTATTAAATGTTTTATGTGAGGGACTGCGGATGGAAAGTAGCTCAAAGCTAAATCCGGCATATTTATGCTTGGTACATTTATTGTGTTAAGTGTTCATTAATGTGCATGTCCCTACCAAATAAACGATTAAATAAAAATCACACACACACACGCACGCACGCACACACTAACACATCAAACAGTACCCTCTAATACCTGTATACAGACTTGGATGTATCCAAACCAGTTTTAAATAATATATTTTGCACAAAGATGTAAAAGAATCCGATGGCCAGTCTTGTGAGTAAAGTTGTATTTTAACATGCATTATTTCCAAAATCAAATCAATCCAAAAATAAATGAAAGGCTGCAAATATGTACCAGGATCTTAGCATTTCAAAAATAAAACAGAATGTCTAATGTGTTCATTACAAATGCAGTTGCTATAATATGCTGATATATATATATATATATAATAATATCATGCTAGGACTCACAAAAAACATACGTAAGCAGTTTTTTTAGAATAGAATAGGAAAGAATCAGTGATGTGAAACTCCTACTTCTCATATTATGATCGTACATGCTATACACAGACTTTGGACCCACAATCTTGGGAAATAACTAGCAATTTGATTTATTTGCATAAATATTGTTAGGATATAATTTTGACTTGTTTTTAATATCATTGTAAATATTGTCTCATGATGTGATTTTGCATAATCTGTGTATATGTGTAGGAAATTACCATTAAATCAGAGCACTACAAGGACGTTGTGGCGAAGGAGGAGCTGGTGTACCTGACGTCAGATTCTCCTAACATCCTGGAAGAGATGGACCCTACAAAGGCTTATGTGATAGGAGGGCTGGTGGACCACAACCACCATAAGGTCTGTCTGAGTTCACTGCTCCAATACCCCACTGGTTATGTTCTTGCTTTCTGATGATGGGAGCTGTCTGCTGTTTGCAGGGGATCACCTTTGAGAAGGCCAAGGAGCTGGGGATCGATCACGCTCAGCTTCCTCTCAGCAGCTTTGTGAAGATGAACAGTCGGAAGGTTCTGGCAGTCAACCATGGTAAGGACTACAATGAGACCAATATATGAGTCTGGTATCAGTAGGTTGAAGCCGCTTCACAAGGGACCAGTTTTAGTTAGTTGCAATATTATCCATCAATAATTGTCCGTGGCCGGGCACTGTAGATTTAAATCTGGATTTCTTAACTGTTGTCCATTTGGCACTGCCAACAATCTTTGCTAGCTAACTAGCTCGCTAACAGCGCACATTGTCATTTCCAGTGAGGGCACAGGAGCCGTGTGCAGTTAAAGACATCACTACACTACACCGTCCAAAACTGAAAACACTTGTGTTTCGATTCTACTATGGTAATGAAATTATTGAAAAATAAATCTTTTTAATTTAGGCCTTGTAACTAATTCACTAGCACTTACGATGGTATGACTTGCTTGAAGTGAATATATCTGAACTTTCCTTGTTGTTCAGCCAAAAGGAAATGTAATGTAGTACACCGTCAAAATCCACGCATTGCCTAAGTATTCACAGTGCACGTCACGACATGCGGTGTAGCGAGGGAAGTATGAAATTCAGACACAGCACACATGGTGACAGTGGTGCACATGGACCAATAATCAGATCAATCAAAAGACATGATGATTTTCCCAAAAAAATAAAAATTCGAGAGAAGATCGAGAGTTTTTATCGCTTGAAATGACGAAAAGGACAAGGACATCCCTCTGTTGGAGGGGCAAAGGAGTCTGGTGGGATTAGTTTCGGAGTATTGAAGATCGTTTCCCCGACATCGGCGGTGCCTGCTACAGGACAACACGGAACGTGTGCGATTTGGACGCGATGAGCGGTGCTAGTGGAGCACGCGCGTGAGCTGCGAGCACCAGAGCCTCGCAGCGGCGAAACTGAGGCTCCGTGCTAAACTGTGGTAACATGAAGAGCAGTTTGGGAGCCGAAACAGCCGGCGCTTTAAGAGAGCCGAGCCAAATGATTCGGCTCACTAACCGTTATTAAAAAAACAGTTATAACAGTCTTACCCTGCGAATAACAGAAGCCAAAATGAATTATAAGGCTCTTATGCTAGATTTCATGTTGTTTTTTGGCTTGAGCTTCAGTCTGTTTTACATCATTACACCTTGCAAAGTTATCCACAAGTGCATATTTAAAACCCCTGTACATCTTGCATTTCAAAAGTCAGCTTTCAGGGAGCTAATGCTAATTACTTGGCTAGCTACTGCTGATTAAATCTGCCGGTGACACTTGTCATTTCAATTGACTTCACTGACTGTCGGCTCGTAATAAGATGCTACTTTTGATGTACTCCTATCTGAAGTCAAGGTCACATTGTTTTAGAAATCTGCAGCGATGGTGTCGCAGTCGTGAAAGAGATCAATAGACCACTCTATGGTTCTTCTTTGCGATGAGGTTAGCTAATTCCTGCTGTTCCTCTCCTGCTCTCACTGCATATATTTGGTTTTATAGTGTGATTTTGTCCTCGTCCAGTGTGTGAGATCATCCTGGCGTACCTGGAGAAGGGCAGCTGGAAGGAGGCCTTCTTCACCGTGCTGCCCCAGAGGAAGGGAGCGGTGGCTGTGGACAAGGACGGAGCAGATCATCAGGAGAAAGAAGCAGAAGATTCAGACTCTGACTCGGACCCTGAAACACAACAGCACACTGAGAAGGCTCAAACATAGTTCTAATGGACAACTGATGATATGAGAAAACGTCTGGATATATTGAGGCTGTTTCTATTCAAAAAGCATCTGTTTGTTTGACATTTCCAAAAGTTTTTTATTTATTTTTTAAAAGCCATAATTTATTGATAGTTTTACTATGTTTTACTTGCCTCCTGTAATGGGTAATAACTTAGTTGAAAAGCCAATTGAAATTTTTGTTTTGCTACATTTATTGGCAGAATTTACAGAAATGACTTCATAGCCTACTTTACTTTTACTTTTCCCTTTCTTTGATCAAAGTTCAAGCTGTTGTTGCAAATGTATTCAGTTAAAACTATTTTTTAAAGCAGGATAAAGTCAACACAAAAATGACTGTTGTCACCAGGAATTCTTGGAGTATTATAGACACTATATAAAAAGGAAGGCGTTTGGTACATTTTATGAACAAGTTAAGGTAATACAGAATTCTGTAGATGGATATAATGCAGGATATCACACAAAAGGAACAATTTAATGATAAATGAACATTATTGCTGACTAGAAAAGTAAAAACGAACATTCAAATGATGGAATGGCTTATTGAAATGGGTAGAAGTTAAACTGCAGTTACAGAGAATCATTATGAATGATCAAAAAGGACAGCCTTTACTGACGGAGAGATTTTATTTAGATAAACCATTACATATTAAGGAGTGGGTGTACCAAGAAAGGTGGAGTTATTTCCGCTTATATTGTAATTAGATGGTCCACTTGCCAATAAATGTTTGATAATGAATATGTGATAAATACATAGTACAAAAACCTTTGACAAATTGGCCCTGCCTACAGGTAAGGGAAACAATTGACTGTACTACTATAGAACGCCATCAAAATAAAAAGATCTGAGGTGTAAAAAGTACTCAGATTTTGTACTAAGTAAAAGTAAAGTACCAGAGTGTAGGAATACTCTGTTACAAGTCCTGCATTCAAAATATTACTCAAGTAAAAGTAGAAAAGTGTTAGCATCAAAATATAGTTAGAGTACCAAAAGCAAAGTAGTCATTGTGCAGATTGGTCCATTTCAGAATAATATATATGATATTTTTTATAATGATTGATCATTAAAGTGTTCTCAAAGCTGGTAAAGGTGCAGCTAGTTTGAATGACTTTGTATACTGCAGGGTAGCTTGTGGATTTACTCCAGGTGGAACTAAAGTCTGATTTAACACTTGATTATATTTCACATCATTCATCCAGGTCTGTAAAGTAACTAAAGGTATTAAATACATGTAGTGGAGGAAAAGTACACAATTTACCTCTGAATTTTAGTGGAGTAGCCTACAAAGTAGCAACACATGGAAATGCTCAAGTAAAGTCCCTAAAAAGTGTACTAAAGTACAGAACTACAGAACAAACAACGGATATTTATGAACACCAATGGGAGGGTCAGCTCTTGTTGCTCTGGAGACTGCAGACGGAAGTTGTGGTATCCTAGGTAACGAGGTAAGGTGACGCTAAGTAACCCGCAGAGACGCTGTAGCTGGATTCACTGAGGCAGAGGAGACATGTCCCGGAGAGCTCTGAAGGTGCTGGTGGAGCTGGAGTTCACAGCGGGGAGATCTGTCTCCATTAGTACTGTCTGCATTATCACGGTCTGCATTATCACTGTCTGCATTAATATAGCCTCTCCTGCAGAATCACGTCTGTCTGCTTAATACTGTAGTTTTAAGCGTTATGAGTTACTCTCTCTGCATGTAAACATCTTGTACTTTAGTTTTAGTTGGCCTGTATTTAATAACGTATAAGACATGTTCAACTTTGTGTTACTTCTTGTCACTTACAAAGGTGAATAGTGTGATACAGTGAACCTGGGCCTGGTCTACAGCCTATATGCACAGTGGTGAAACAATTACTAAATTAAAGAAGCAATACTACAGTGTAAAAATACTCAGTAACAAGTAAAAGTCCTGCATTCAAAATGTTACTTAAGTAAAAGTAAAAAAGTATTAGCAATACAAAAAAAATACTTTAAGGGCCAAAAGTAAAAGTGCTTGTTTTGCAACGGATAAAATAAATACAATATTGTTGCATTCATTTTTTGCATCACTTTAAAGGTCCCATGCGGTCCCATGCCATGCTTTTCCGGTTATTGCCCGAGGTCCCCTTGTGTGTTATGTAGCTTTGTATGCATGTAAACGATCTGCAAAGTCACACCCTCAAAGTACACCCTGTAGCGAGTACAACTCTAACACAGGAAATACCTGTCTATGCTGCCCCAGAACACCTCTCTTTTTCCATTTGTTTCTTCCTGGTCACACTGACGTAACAAATGGACCAATCCGTGGAGCTCCTCACACACACTCACTCAGCCTTATCTTTTCTCAGGCTGTGAGTGTGTGGGGAACAGCCTGGCTGTGAGTGTGTCTGTCTGCTCAGGCTGAGTTCCGCGAGGTCTCGCAGACCCCACGCAGCAACCAGGAAAACGACACCAGTAATATAGCTCACACTGTCCGCTCCTCGAGCCTCAAAAGGCGGAGCAGCGAGCCCCGCAATATCCAGCCAACACGGCACCCAGACCCCACGCAGCATTCTCATCTGTTTGTCATTACTGGTGTCATTTTCTGCAGGGTTGCCAACTTTGGGTACCTGGCTGGAGTGAGATTTTGACATCATGGGTTTAATTACACATATGCGCACGAAATGACTGCTATCGTGTCAGCAGCGGGACCTTAGCATATATATAGGATATACAATATAATATACAAATACACAATATTGGACACAGACTATAAAGGGCAAACAGTTTCATTCACTAATGAAAGTCAAACATGTTTGTTTCCACTGTTTTATTGTGTGCCTGTCACGATAAGCCATTAATTGACTTATCATACGATAAATAAAAAAGAACTCGATAAATTGCCATTTACATGAGGATGTGACTAGCAGTTTGAAAGGATGTACTTGAATTATTTTTATATATTATCATTATGTCAGTGGTCTAAAATGGGCATACAACGATACCGACAATATTATCGTTTATCGCAATAATTTCCGGAAAAATGTATCCAACAAAATTAATTATCGTAAGAGGCCTATACATGAAACACACACACACATAAACAAATCTACAGACTTACTCCAAACTGCCAAATATATTAACACACTCTCACTCTCATTATACTCTTTGACCCTATTTTGGCCTAGTAGAACAATAAGCAGCAGACTTTTACTTTTTTATAATTTCTACTGGATCTTAGATCTGCCATGGGCAATACGGGTCGGCAGTTGCGGCTCCAGAGTATTTTTGTTGGTTAATCTCTGTTAGGGCTAACTCATACAGTGGTGTGGCTCAAGTCAGTATTTGCAATGTAATTACATACACACTATATATCGCCCCCCTTGACAGTGAAACGCCACGCGTGAGGTTTAGATTATTTCCCTGTCACAATCCAAATTGAACTGTATGAAATAAAAAGGCACATTTGTCTTGTAGTAAATAAAAAGGGCGACCTGGAGCCAATCCTGCAATTTCCCCACAGGTGAAAGAGTTGACATGCTGAAAACCCAACCCCTGCAGGGGGGTCTGGGGGGATTGTCCCCCAGGAGATATTTTGAAATACTAACATAAAATACACATTCTGGTACTCTCTTGAGAAGAAAATAACTAAATGTATTACTACACGACATATTTAAAAAAATGAATGCCATTTTAGTTTTGTTGTTACTTTGTTCTGAAAGCTGAACCTGCTGCTCCTCACAGAGAGAAGAGGGAAGAGGCTGTGTGAATTACTTTACATTGTGGATAAGGGTGGATAGCCCCAATTGTTCTGTGTGTCAAAATGAAAGACAGCCCACACACCTATCAATCATCAAACCGTGGGGTCTTATTTCATTACGTGTTGATTTCTATCAATACGTAATGTTGTATCGATGTATATAGAGATGTACTACAGCAAAAGTATTCTCCGTCGGGACTTCCTGCAACACTACGCCGTTATCTTGATTCTGATTGGCCAGAAGACATTATCAAAGATGTTCTATTGAGAAGACGATCACTAGGTGACAAAAGATGCTGTATGAGAAGCCAATGTGAGTTTGGAACATTGAACAATGTAAATCTATTCTAGTGGAACAACAATGGAATTATGATCAGTAGAAATTGCCATTACATGGGACCTTTAATGTTAGACATGGCACATGTGGGTTCTATTTTAATTCTTCTTTATATTTAAAAAAATGTATTCTGCAAAGTAACTAGTCGCTAAAAATGTAGAAAGTACAATATTTGCTTCCAGATGTAGTGGAGTAAAAGTATCAAGTGCGTTACTTTACACCAGTGCAATAGGCTGAAAGTAGGCTATCAATGATTTCTTTACATGTAAAATATTTTAATGCAGCCTTTAACACTGACTCTTACATTTTTTATTCAGAATGAGTGACAGTAGGAGAAGCTGAACACCATGATCTGAAAATGTAAACATTTATAAAAGAAAAATAATTCAACCTTTATTTTCAGGGACAGGGCCATGTGAATGCATCTGTGTTTCATATAAGACGCAGAAGGTATATGCAAGCACAAGTGTGAGTCTTGTATTGCAATGTGAAGATATTTTGTCCACACAGAATACATTATTCTAACAGACAGTGTTTAAATAATATTTAGATTTTTCCAACATTCAAGCAGCATCAGAAGGAAATAAGATATGAATGAAGAGTGAACTAGAGGCCGGAATGATTGCTAGACCTAATCAGAAGTGGCGTTCAATAATGTGCGACGTTAACACCCTCAACTAGCAGCCAGCGAGAAACGCCACAGGCAGCAGTAGTACAGGTCATAATTGAATCTGACTAATATAATGTCCCTGTACTGCTCTAAGGTGTCCTGTCCTGGAGTCCACCTGCCAGATAAAGATGACCTCTGCCTTAGCATGAGCTTCATGGGTCAGGCCTGTCAGTCTGAGGGTCGGCCCGCTGTCTTCCCTCTGCTGCTGCACCAGAGGATGACCTTTGAAAAGGCAAGTCGTTACTCATCACCTGTCTGGGAATAACACAGTACAAAGTGAGTTTTGAATAATCTGAATGGTAATGTTAGCTAAAGTGTAATACAAGAAATGTGTGATTACAGTAATTGTCATTCTCAGTAATGTTAGCTGAGAAGTGCCTGCTTAGAATGGCATAACACAACAACTGTACCGTACAAACAAATAAATGATCATTTATAAAAAAGAGAAGCTCAATAAAATAGTTTGAATATTATGTTTCTAGATTTTCAGGCATGCAGTCGACCCTGGAAACATCGCTGTGATGCTTGAGTATGAGTTAAATCATATTTATTACAGTTATACCATCTGTAGTAGATGTTTTTTTACGTTATGTGATGGCATACTCAAAATCCTACTTTTGTTTATAAATCAACCCATCACATCACCATTTTTTCTCAGATATGTATCTTTATACATTTTCCTCTGAATGCATTTGCATTAAATTGGCCCTTTGTAAAAATTCATTGGAAAGATTGACATTTATTTAAACCATAAGCAACTGAAATATTCCAGATATACATTGTTTCCAACTTCAGACAAAACCCTCCATTCGTACATTTATTTCCATGAACCAATATGAACAATGCAATGAACAGGTTTCCTATATATATTTGCCGTTGTCTCTCCTATGGCATGTTTGTTTCTTCCTGGTTAGAAACCTTATGGCTCCTGTTGCTCTGCCCCCACCACCACCTGTCTCACATATCAAATCACACACGGTGCCCAAAGATGCCTTCAGAATAATGGCCTAAAAAACGACTGGAACTAACTTAAATAATAACGCTCAATAATAATACATTTACTATTAAAACAGGAAGGAACAAATGTTTAACTATTAAATGGTATAAAGCAATATTATAGCACTTTTAGTCTTTTGGATTCTTTTCAACTTGCTGCTACCTTCTCTCTTCAGATGAGACAGTCACAATTGAACTGGTGCAGCTGATTCCACCAGGTGATGTTGTTTATTTTTCATATTCATACACTCTTGTTTTGCTGGTATATAAATATAAATATATAGCTGTATCACTGCACAAACTTCAGGTTGAACACTTACGCTCTTTCCGTGTGTGTGTGTGTGTGTGTGTGTGTGTGTGTGTGTGTGTGTGTGTGTGTGTGTGTGTGTGTGTGTGTGTGTGTGTGTGTGTGTGTGTGTGTGTGTGTGTGTGTGTGTGTGTGTGTGTGTGTGTGTGTGTGTGTGTGTGTGTGTGTGTGTGTGTGTGTGTGTGTGTGTGTGTGTGTGTGTGTGTGTGTGTGTGTGTGTGTGCAGTGGATGACACGCTGGCCTGCTTTGAAGAAGATGCTCGACACTTCTTGTTCCCGGAGCCTAAACTCGTTCCCTCATCCTCCGGAGTGGACCGAGAGGTCCTGATGACCCGAGCTTAAAATACTTACTTACTTACTTACTTAAAATGTTAAATTAAGTAAGCCTAAAAAGTCCCAGTTAAACAAAAAAAACATGCTCCATAGGAGAGTTAAATTCCTAAATGGTGTGTTAGATATTGTGGGGGAAACTTCTGTGTAGTAATGCATCAGGAGTCACCAACTCAAAGGAGACACGAGGAGAGCTGTAGCTTTGATGTCAAACACTGATGGTTTATTTGGAGCTTCAGCCGGAGAATTCACAAAACAAGTCAAAGAGTCAGAGGTTCTGACTTCACGGTAGAGTTGCCACGTCAATTCTGAAGAACTCTACCCCAGACCCATGTATTTAGCTAGTTCAGAGAGAATAATCAACATTGTACATAACAAGATAGAATCATAACACCTCTATCAGCTGATGCCAACAGGCAGGAACAGGGAGACAGAACACTGAGAGCACAGCAGCCAAGGTTACAGGTGTGTGTGCTCAGTCAGGACAGTTTGAACTGATAAACTGGGTCAAAGTTATGGGCCTTGGAAAATATTTCCCCAACAGATATATTAGAATTTTGCGACCACAGATCAGTAAGTTTGATATTTGCAGGTAAATGTGATTATGGTGCAACAACTTCCTCTCCTTTTTTAACAGGGTATTGCTCCTAGGTGGAAGTTTTCCACCAAAACAACCATCATTGAGTGCCTAGCAGATGCAGAGATGATCATTTACCCCAATATATCCATGGTAAAGAATATATGGCATGGCTCTAACTGCAGAGATGATGTATGATGCATCAAACAGCATCTAACTGCATCTGAAACAACACAAAAACTGGACCAGGTTAGAATTTGTCAGCAGGAGACCAGCACATAAAACCAGTGGCATCAAAGTGTTCTGTTTTTCTTAGATTATTTTAGCAACAATTATAATATGTTTATATTGGATTTTTTATATTTAGCACACATAAATTCCTATAATAATAAAAAACTGCAAATTGGAACTGGCAAATAGCTACCAATGGACCAATGGATGTGCTGACAACTGTAATGGGTTACTTTGATAGTGAAGTAAAACCTGTATGGTTTATTTTACCCGTTTTGTACATATAATGATCTCTTGGAAAGAATAGGTCTCAGCGAATCTACAAATATGTGTGCCGTTGTGTTTTCACATTTAATTGACTAAGGGGTCAGGGAAGAAGTAGTGTGATATTTGACATATGAGGTCACATCAGCTGGTCAAACTTAAATTACCTACTTCCTGTTGTTTTTGGACACAAGTACACAGTCCACTTCGCATTCAACTCACATTTATTTTTCTGTGATATGGTCAGTATGGTCAAGTTAGGAGAAGACAAAAGCTTACAAAACCCTTGCAAATCTCTGGTAAAAGAACTTAAAGGTCCCATGTCATGGCCTGATCATAATTCCATTGTTGAGGTCTACTAGAATAGATTTATATCGTGCAATTTTCCAAACTCACATTGGTTTCTCATACAGCATCTCTGTATATTGTGTGTATTCACTCTCTGTCCTACACGGGTTGTCGGAGCTCACACTGTCCGCTCCTCACAGCAGCGAGCCTCGCAACGTCCCGCCGTGTGTGTCTGTGTGTGAGGAAGTCCGCGGATTGGTCCAAACGTAACAGCTCCGTGGACGTAACGTCACTACACCCAAATACGTCACTATACCTAAGAAGTAAACAATGGAAAAAGAGAAATCTCCAACGAGGCGTTCTGGGGCAGCATAGACAGGTCTTTTCTGTGTTAGAGTTTTACTCGCTACAGGGTGTACTTTGAGGGTTTGTGACTCTGCAGACATAAAAAGCTACATAACACACAAGGGGACGGGTAATAACCAGAAAAGCATGACATGGGACCTTTAACAACAAGATGTAGCTCCTCTGGTTCTACTGTAGCAGAAGGTTCAACACAGACCGCTCAGACGCCCAGCCCTTCTGCTACTGGTGAACAGAAGTTTTGAAACATCCAATCTTTTTTCCCCAGAGACCACTGATGAACAGGAAACACTGCAGTAGACCCAGGAGCTGCTCTCCTCAGAGGAGACAGCCTCCAGCCCTGGGAAGCTGACGAGGAGTCAGAGCGTCCAGAGAAAGAACCAGCAGGTCACCACCGTTCCTCTGCAGAACCCAGTCCCTGCCCCCCCACTCACAGCACCTGGCCCGGCTCAGACTGGACTCGGCCCCCCAGCATGTAAGCACTAACAGCACATCTTGATCCCAACATGAACAAATATGTTTTCTTTCATCGCCAGCCAGCAGATGGCAGAGGAGTGCTGATCTAGGTCCACACAGCAGTTTTTTCTTGGCTTGTATCTGAAACTAATACCACTTTCACATTTCTCTTCTCCAATTATATAATGCTTCACCGGTACCAAGGTTGGAGACTCAATAAAAAGAACAATTTTGATACGATATAAAACAATACATTCAGTCTCATCATCACTAAGAGGTGTGTTGGTGTATATGCGGTGGTGTAATGTATTGAAGTACATTTACTCAAGTATTGTACTTAAGTAGGATTGTGAGGTACTTGTACTTTACTTAAGTATTTTTATTTTATGTTACTTCATATTTCTACTCCACTAAATGTTGGAAGCCAATATTGCACTTTTTCCTCCACTCCATTTATTTAACAAAATGAGCTACTAGTTACTTTACAGATTCAAATATAAATAAACTATCATATATAATCATATATATATTCAGCAGTAGTAGATCAAGTAATTCAAATGAACCTTTATCAGCTGTGATGAAGACATTATTGCATCAACAATCATAATCCAGTAATTTAAGATATTATATATAAGTAAGATTTTAAATGCATGACTTTTCATTTTAACTGAGTATTTTTACAGTGTAGTAGTTCATCATTTACTAATGTACAATAATGTACAGTATCATTTAGCATTTACCTGGGACTATTTTCTAATGTTTTGCTCCTGTGGGAGAAAAACCTGACACGGTCCAGTTAGATCAGGTCTCTTTCCACACTCCCTCTAAAACGACAAGTCTCTTAAGTATGGTGTAATATAATATTTAAAAAATATACATCACAAAGTCAGTTAACAGAGCTGTTCTGCAAAGCAACTTAAGTGTAACATAAAAATCAAAACTCCTCCACAATTATTTTTTCTTCACTTCTTAATTTCACTATCTTTGACCTTACCGGAGTAATTTTTCTAGACATACTAATATCAACCTGTACCTCTCTCCTGCAGGTACCATGCCAATTACTGCATTCCAATGCTGGTGGTCATCCTTTAATGATTTAAGAAATGTGTCTTTATTATCCTACATTCTCAGTCAGCTGCTCGAAAGACACCATGCTAGGAATAAGTTAAACGAGATAAAAAGCAGGAAACAACAGCATTTGGTTGAAATGGTGTTTCTTCTTTTGTGGTAAAAATTAAATAGGAACAAAACAAAAACTCTATGCCCTCACTTTTAGGTTAAATATCAATTTTCTGATTTTGTTGTAGCATCCAATTTCTTTTTCATTCATTTTTTTCATTCTTTTAAACAACAAGACACACCATCCCTTACAAAACTTCCGACAACAAAACATTAAAATAAAACAAATTATTTGAAAAACAGAGACAAAGAAAAGACATTACAAAAATGTAATTGAAATATAAAATATATAATAAAAATAAGAGACATTCATGAAATTAAATTAAAAAATAAAATAAAATAAAGATAAAATTGGGCAGTAGCAACATTATCCTAAAAAGTGTACATAGTCACAGCAGTTTAAGAAGTACTTTACTTTTCCATTCAACCAGATCGCTCTCATGGATTCCCATTGTTATTTCTTAGCATGTTTGACACATTAACATCACCTAACAGTTGAGTAAATGGGCCCCAAACCCTATCATAGGTTTCATTTTTCCTTTTCAGAATATACGTTATCTTTTCCATAGAACAGCAATTATTCATTTCCCTCAGCCATTGGCCCACATGTGGCTTCTGAGTGTTCTTCCATGACAAGGCAATCGAGCGTTTTGCTTGGAGTAAACACATGTTTATGAGATTCTTTTTATTCTTTGTTATGACTGGGGTGGAGGCGTAAAGTCCCAATATAAACAATTTAGGATCAAGTGGTATCTTAACATCTAGCATTTTGTGAATTATTTGTGAGATCTCGCACCAGAAAGTTGCAATCTCTTTGCACTCCCACATGCAGTGAAAAAGTGTCCCTTTAGACTGTTCACACTTAGTACATATATCTGGAATATTATTATTAAACTGATGTAATCTCACAGGTGTTATGTACGTGCGCATCAACCAGTTGTGTTGTAGCAATCTTAATCTGGTATTTGCAGTTTGTCTATGTGCCTCAGTACATATCACACGCCTGTCATCCAAGGAAATATCCTCTTGTATATCTCCCTTCCAGGCGTTAAGCCGGTCGGTAGAGGATTCAGTGGAGTTAAAAACCAACTAGTCATATAGCACTGAAATAAGCCTTTTCCCATGAAAATTATCAGAGATCAATCGTTCCAGTTCAGAAAGTGGTGGGGGAGTTAAAAACTGTTTGCGGGAGGCAGTTATAAAGCTTCGTACGTGTAAGTATTTATAAAAACTGCTATTTGAAAGGCCAAATTTAGTAAACAACTGTTCAAATGACATCAACGTTTCATCTTGAAACATATCGCCTATTTTTGTTAGACCTTTCTTTGCCCAATGATGGAAACCTTGGTCCATTCTTCCTGGTTTAAATTGTTCATTTCCACAGATTGGGCTAAAACGGGACATTGATGATTTTTCCCCTAGCACATCTTGAATTTTATACCAAACATTGATCATATTCAATACAAATGGGTTAGATTTTTGTTCCCTAAGCTTTTTAACATTGGCAGAATACATGTATGAGTTAAGTGGCAATTTAGGGGTAAGTGAAAAGGCTTCAATGTCTACCCACGCTGGGACTGGGTCGGGGGAGAAGTAATACATTATGCTGCGTAATTGGGCGGCCAAGTAATACCACTGGAAGTTAGGAAGTTTGAGTCCTCCTCTGTCATACGGTAAGTATAATAACGTCAAACGTAGCCTGTGTTGTCTATTATTCCAAATTAGATTCGAACATGTTTTCCTCAATTTAGTGAAATGCGATAGTGGCAAGGGTAAAGGTACAGTATGTTTTGAAACAGGTACAATAGTTTTGGAAGGATATTCATTTTCAGTATATTTATTCGCCCGATTAAAGAAATTGGCATATTAGACCATCTTTCCAGTGATTTATAAATTGACTCAAGAGCAGGATCATAATTGGTTTTTACAATTTTTCCCACATCAGGCACTATATGTATACCTAAAAGAGTCTGAATAAAATTGTTATCAAGAATTTCAGCTGTGGGTTGAGTGTACAATAACCTTACCCAATTTCAGAAAGCAGTCCCAAATCCAAAACGGTCTAGTGTTGCAAATAGAAAAGGCCATTCTATTCTATCAAACGCCTTTTCTGCATCGACTGATAGCAGAGCAGTGTCTGGCGCGTCTTTCCTCTCGTGAAGTATATTTAACACTGTCCGTACGTTATGAAAGCCTTGTCTCCCTTTAACAAATCTGTTATGATCCATATCTATAATGACAGGGAGAACAGACTCCAATCTACGTGCTAATACTTTGCAGAGAATTTGAATGTCCGAATTTAGAAGTGAGATTGGACGGAAAGATTGGCATTTATGGGCTCGTTTGTTTGGTTTTAAAATTAAAATGATCATGGCACCTCTCAATGAGGGAGGGAGTGACCCGTTTTTATAGGATTCCTGAAGCATTTCTATAATTGGAGTTAAAAGTTTTCTCTTGAATTTCTTATAAATATCGATTGGTAATCCATCAGGACCAGCTGCTTTGCCAGCATTCATGGCATCAATTGCTTCTATAATTTCCTCCGTTGACAAATCAGAGTCCAGGTTGATTTTTTCTTCATTTGAGACACTTGGGAATTTTAAATTATCCAAAAATGAAGTTTGAGCGTCCGAATTAGGCGGATATTCTGAGGAGTATAACGTTTCATAGAATTGTCTAAAGGTTACATTTATTTCTTCAGGATCCAAAGTCACATCTCCCTTAGAATTTTTGATTGCATTGATAGCTCTTTTTGATTGTAGCTGTTTAATTCTCCAGGCCAGAAGTCTACCTGGTTTTTCTCCCTGATCATAAAATGTATGTTTAAGCTTCAACAAGCTATTCGCAGCCCTCTCAGCAGATATTTGATTGTATTCAGCCTTAAGAAGTAATAGTTCCTGATGTGGGTTTTCTGAGCTATCCATAAACTTGTCTTTCTCTAGCACTTTCATTTTATAATCCAGCTCTTCCAGTTTTTGATGGATGCGTTTTAATTTAGGAGACGTAAAATGTATAATCTGTCCTCTCAAGAAGGCTTTAAAAGCTTCCCACAAGCCGAGGTCTGACTTGTGTTCATTTAAAAAAACATATCTATTTGTTTCGCAATAAAGTCTATAAAAGCCGGGTCCTGTATGTCAAGGGGAGAACACTGAGGCATGAACTCAATTGCACGACTCAAAACTCAGACTCAGATAGCGTTTCAAAATAAAGACTTTACTGGAATTTGCACAGTAATAAAACAAGGAAAACAAAACCACTCTTTCGAGGAAAACTATAATGCGATCTATAGCATAGGTCCGTGAAAGGTCCGTGAGGTAAGCCGATACGTGGTCTTCGTGAGACAACGAACTGACAATTAACAGGAGGGAGCTAACACAATATATACACAGGTAAAGGGGACACAGTTGGAAACAATCAGGGCGGGGAAAATAATCAAGGACGCAGGAGACAGAAAAGGGGCGGGGAGCGTGGAGGCCTGAAATGAGAGGAAGAAATAATTAAGGGTATAGACATAAAGCACAAGACAAAGGGACATGACAACTTTAACATAAAGAATAAACTTTCACAATAAGTTTCTTGGACATGACAGTACCCCCCCTTCTAGGGACGGCTCCTGACGGCCCAGGCTCCTCTGAGTTGAGGCGGTCAAAATCCTCAATGAGGCTTTTGTCCACGATGAAGCGGGAAGGAATCCATTGCCGCTCCTCAGGACCATAACCCTTCCAGTCAACCAGTAACTGTCGCCCTCTACCCCTTTTCCGACTAGCCAATAGTGACTTGACCGTGTAAACCGGACCTCCATCGATCATCCGGGGGGGCGGGGGGGGTTTGACGGTGGGAACCATAGCGCTCTCCTTCAATGGTTTTAATTTCCCTACATGGAAGGTGGGATGTACCTTCATGGCCCTGGGAAGCCGTAGTCTCACTGAGACTGGGTTTATGACCTTGGTGATGGGAAAAGGACCCACAAACCGGGGAGCCAGTTTTCGGGAGAGTACGTGGAGGGGAAGGTCTCGTGTAGAGAGCCAGACTTTTTGGCCTGGCTGGTATACAGGGGCTGGTCGGCGTTTTCGGTCTGCTGCTCTTTTAACCAGTTGTGAATTCCTGCAGAGTATCTTCCTAGCCGCAGCCCACACGCGCCGACAACGCCTGACCAGAGCGTGGGCAGACGGGACCGTGACCTCCCTCTCCGTGGCTGGGAACAGTGGCGGCTGGTAGCCATAAACAGTGAAACGGGGACAGGCCCGTGGCAGAAGTAGGGAGGATGTTGTGTGCATACTCAACCCAGGTGAGGTGCTCGCTCCAGGAGGATGGATTCTGGGACACCAGGCAGCGCAGGCAGGTCTCCAGTTCTTGATTTAGGCGCTCTGTCTGGCCGTTAGACTCCGGATGATATCCAGACGAGAGACTGACCGTGGCACCGATGAGGCTGCAGAACTCCTTCCAGAAGCGTGACACAAACTGGGGGCCCCGGTCGGAGACAATATCCTTAGGGAAACCATGAAGCCGAAACACATTCTGCATCATGACCTCCGCCGTTTCCTTAGCTGAGGGCATCTTTGGCAGAGCAATGAAATGTGTCATTTTGGAAAATCTGTCCACTACCGTGAGAACTGTGGTTTTACCTCTAGAGAGGGGCAGGCCAGTGACGAAGTCCATGGAGATCTCTGACCAGGGCCTGTTGGGAATAGGGAGTGGTTGTAATAACCCTATTCGCGACCTGGAAGAGGTCTTGTTTCGAGCGCAGATAGGGCACGCCTCCACATACTCCTTCACCTCCTTCTCCATGGATGTCCACCAGAAACGTTGTTTAACAATGAACATAGTTCTCTTGACTCCGGGGTGACAGGTGAGCAGCGAAGTGTGAGCCCAGTGGATCACCTGTGGTCGCTCGGCCTCCTGAACAAAAATCCGGTTAGGCGGGCAACCCCTTGGTGCAGGAGCTCCAGCATTGGCACGTATTACCTCCTTCTCTACTGGCCAAGTCAGCGCTCCTACCACCCGGTTCAATGGGATGATGGGTTCCGGCTCCTTGGCTGCAGGCACAGGGTCAAACAGACGGGACAGAGCGTCAGGCTTGACATTCTGAGACCCCGGCCTGTAGGAAAGAACAAAGTCAAAACGGTTGAAAAACAAGGTCCACCTAGCCTGGCGGGAGTTCAGTCTTTTGGCCTTTCTGATGTACTCCAGGTTCTTGTGATCGGTCCAGACCACAAAAGGATGCTCGGCTCCCTCCAACCAATGCCTCCACTCTTCCAACGCTAACTTCACGGCCAGCAACTCACGGTTTCCCACGTCATAATTTCTCTCTGCCGGGGAGAGCTTCCTGGACAGGAAGGCGCAGGGGTGAAGTTTGTTGTCCTTCTGTTGTTGCTGGGAGAGGACCGCTCCCACCCCCTCGTTGGAGGCATCCACTTCCACCACGAACTGGCGAGTGGGATCCGGCATGGTAAGTATGGGGGCAGTGGTGAACATCTTTTTCAGCCGAGAAAAAGCCTCCTCAGCCTGAGGAGACCACACAAAAGGCACCTGAGGGGACGTGAGGACATGAAGAGGGGCTGCAATAGCGCTGAAGCTCCGCACAAAACGTCTGTAAAAATTAGCAAAGCCTAAAAACTGCTGCACTTTTTTGCGAGAGTCAGGGGTAGGCCAACAGGCTACTGCGCTAACCTTCTCTGGGTCCATCATAACCTGACCTGGGGAAATGATGAAGCCCAAAAAAGTGACTGTTTCCACATGAAATTCACACTTTTCAGCTTTGACAAACAACTTATTTTGGAGCAGTTTCTGTAGAACCAGGCGGACATGTTGTTTGTGGGTGTGAAGGTCAGGGGAGTAGATCAGAATGTCGTCCAGATAAACAAAAACGAAACGGTTCAGAAACTCCCTCAACACGTCGTTGATCATAGCCTGGAAGACTGCAGGAGCGTTTGACAATCCAAACGGCATGACCAGGTATTCATAATGTCCTGAAGGGGTGTTAAAACCCGTCTTCCATTCATCGCCCTCCCTGATCCTGACCAAATGATAGGCGTTCCGCAGGTCTAATTTGGTGAAAACCTTTGCTTCCTGAAGCTGCTCGAAAGCGGACGAGATGAGAGGGAGGGGGTACCGGTTTTTAACCGTAATGTCATTGAGAGGTGAGTAGTCGATACAGGGCCTAAGAGACCCATCCTTTTTGCCCACGAAAAAAAAACCTGCCCCTGCTGGGGATGAGGAATGACGAATAAGCCCTGTCTTGAGGGAGGCATCAATATAGTCCTTCATGGCCTCTTTCTCAGGTCCTGAAATTGCATAAAGTCGACCCTTAGGAATGGGAGACCCGGCAATCAAGTCAATAGCACAGTCATAGGAGCGGTGAGGAGGAAGAGCCAGAGCTTTGGACTTACTAAAAACTTCACTAAGGTCGTGGTAGCAGGAAGGAACTGAAAGTACATCCGGAAGATATATTTTTGGGACTGTATCCTGCCTAACACTCCCAGTGTTACATCCCCTGTCAATCTCTGCTACCTGCTTAAAACAGAGATCAATGCAATTCTTTCCCCACCCCTCCACCCTCCCAGATTGCCAATCTATGTGAGGGTTATGAAGTTTCAACCAGGGAAACCCCAAAATGAGTGGATGTTGGGCTGAGTTAAATAAGTGAAAAGACATTGTCTCATGGTGGTTATCATTACATCTTACTTCTAAAGGCTCCGTTTGGTGAGTCACTTTAAACAACAGCCGCCCATCGAGAGCACTCGCTTCAAGAGGCTGGGGTAGAGGTTTAGTTTTTATGTCCCATTTTTTAACTAAACCCCAATCCATAAGACTTTCGTCCGCCCCTGAGTCAATGAGAACACCATGAGTAACTACATTGTCTCTGATCTTTACCTGGATCCGGGTCAGGGTGCGAGGAGGAAAGTCAGAGGAAGAGATCCGGCTCACCAACGTACTCCTCTTCATTGGTGAGCCTCCTCTTTTACCGGACAAGCCGCTTGTGGGTGTCCGCGCTGCCCGCAGTAGAAACACAGACCTTCCTTGAATCGACGCTGACGTTCTGCCAGCGACAGCTTGGCGCGGCCCAACTGCATTGGCTCCTCCACGGAGCCAGGGGGCGCTGTTGTCCGGAACGCAGGTGGTGAGGGGTGACGGGGCCTCCAAGAAGAAGTAATATCCAGCGGCGAGCGTCTCCTCTGGAGAGGTGGATCAACCGCATCCTTGGATTTATTCCTTCTCCTCTCCGTCAAACGATTGTCTATACGTAAAGCCATGGATATGACAGAGTCCAAATCAGCGGGCAGATCGAGAGGCGCCAGCTGGTCTTGTAAAGAATCCGAGAGACCGCTGACGAAAGCGTCAAACAATGCAGCGGAGTTCCAGCCGCTGTCGGCTGCCTTAGTCCGGAACTCGATGGCGTAGTCAGCCACACTCCGCTGATGTTGTCGCAGCTTGATCAGAGCCTGAGCTGCTTCCCTGCCCGGCGTGGTTTGATCGAAGGTCTTCCTCATAGTGTCTATGAAGTTTTCCAGAGACCCGCAGATAGGCGAGCCTCGGGACCATTCTGCCGTGGCCCACGCTGCTGCTCGGCCGGAGAGATGAGAGATCATAAAAGCCACTTTGGAAATGTCCGTGGGAAAAGCAGCCGGTTGGTGGTGATAGTGTAACTCACACTGCACGATGAACGGCCGGCAGCCTTCTGAGTCCCCGGAGTACCTTTCGGGTGGAGCCAGACGCATGGAAGCCCTGTGCGGCTCAGTAACCCGGTTGGGATCGAATCCGGTCACCGCTGGAACCGGAGGAGTCGTAGGAGGAGAAACAGCCTGCAGGTGAGTGAGCACACGCTGAACCTCTGCTGCCAGTAGATTAACTTGGGTCGTCAACGATGTTTGTAGTTCCCCCTGGCTGCTGGTTAGATCCTGCACTCCCTGCTGCATGGTGGCCATACGCTCCTCTTGTTGCCCAAGACGTTGGCCCTGAGAACGGATAGCGTTCTTAATCTGATCTGAGTCGGCTGAGTTCATTTTGATGGTCAGTTCGTACTGTCAAGGGGAGAACACTGAGGCATGAACTCAATTGCACGACTCAAAACTCAGACTCAGATAGCGTTTCAAAATAAAGACTTTACTGGAATTTGCACAGTAATAAAACAAGGAAAACAAAACCACTCTTTCGAGGAAAACTATAATGCGATCTATAGCATAGGTCCGTGAAAGGTCCGTGAAAAGGTCCGTGAGGTAAGCCGATACGTGGTCTTCGTGAGACAACGAACTGACAATTAACAGGAGGGAGCTAACACAATATATACACAGGTAAAGGGGACACAGTTGGAAACAATCAGGGCGGGGAAAATAATCAAGGACGCAGGAGACAGAAAAGGGGCGGGGAGCGTGGAGGCCTGAAATGAGAGGAAGAAATAATTAAGGGTATAGACATAAAGCACAAGACAAAGGGACATGACAACTTTAACATAAAGAATAAACTTTCACAATAAGTTTCTTGGACATGACACTGTAGCCAGTTTATATGAAAACGCCATGTTGGAGGGCTATTAACCAGTTTAGAATCTACATATGTAAAAGATATCGGGGCATGATAACACCATGGCATCATAGTTGCAGTCTTTAATTTTATTTCTTATCTGTGTTGATATTGGAAAGTAATCTATCCGTGAATAGGTTTTATGTGTGCTAGAGTGACAAGAATATTCTATATTGTTTGGGTTCAGTTCCCACCAGATTTCTGATAAGTTCAAATCCTTCATAACATTTAATATAGATTTTCTAGCTCTAATATGGGACGTGTCCGATCCAGTAGATGTGTCTATTTGTGGGTTCAGGGCCACATTAAAATCGCCTCCTAGAATGAAATTACCTGGAAGCGTTGATAAGGTCAAGAATCAATTATCAAAAAATGCGGGGTCATCTTCGTTGGGGCTGAAACATTCACTAAATTAAGTTTCTCGTACAGTAATATGCCCTGAAGTATAATGTACCTGCCCTTGGGATCAATTATTGAATTTATTACTTGAAATGGGATTGACTTGTGAATTAGGGTTAGAACTCCTCTGGCATGTGAACTATAGGAGGCTGAAAACACTTGGCCTTGCCATCTTTTTTTGACTTTAGACAAATCACACTGCATCATATGAGATTCCTGCAGGAAAACTATGTGTGAGTGTTTTTGTTTCAGTCTACTAAGTACCTGCTTCACTTTAGTTAATTTACCCAAGCCCCTGCAATTGGTGAGTGGATAAACGATGCTGCCCTAACAAAATATATATTATATAACACATAAGTACACATAAAACCCCAACCCTCTAACATACATTTCCCCCTGAGATCTACAGAAAAATCTCCCCTCCCTCTTACCACCTCCGACATGACCAACCTACCACCAGACCTGCACACTGTGTAGTGGGCTGTCCTTTGTCTCCTCTTTTACCCTCCCCCTGCAACGTGTTACAGATTAACACTTTCAGAACCCACACAAATACATCCCCTCTCCCATCTCTTTCCCAAACACCAAAAGTGCCATTTGCTCAGGATAACAGCAACATTACCAGATTCCTAACTTTTGCAAGCACAAATATTGTAAACTTTGACCATTAAGGTTAACAGTGAATAGCTTGAATTAAAATAAGACTTATATTACAACCAATGGAAGCGTTGTATAATTTACCAATACAAAAATTAACAAATTGAGACACCATTCAAGGGGGCATCGCCTTTTGCTGCCCCCTTGACTCCCAAAGCAAAGAAAGAGAAACATTGAAAAAATGGAGAGCTTGCCTGTGTTGCCTTGTAAACTGGCAATCGTAAAAACGTAAATTATTATTGGGGCACTCGTTCCGAAACTCATTTATATAAGCGGTGTTCATGTGGTTAATTTCAAACTCGGTTTAGACAAAACAGCCAAAACAATTATTTATCAGGAAAGAATATAGGTAAGGTAGGGGCAAGGCGCCCCGTCATCTCCCACGTATGTCTCATTGGCGGCTGTCAGCCTGTAATCGCCCGGCCGCTTCCGAGTCATTAGTCAAACGCTTCTCCTTTAAACATATTTTGATTTACGTCCGTAAATCATGTTCAGTTAGTGTTCAAGCCGTCTTATTTCTTCTGTATGTCCTTGATGAAGTTCTCCGTGTCCGAGGGGTTGTCAAAAAAGTAAGATCGGCCGCCGTGTGTGACCTTCAGTCGCGCCGGGAAAACTATTCCATATTGGACGTACTGTACATCTCCCGCAGCCTCCGTTTAACTCCATCGAATCTCCTCCGTTGTTTATGCAGCTCTGCAGAGACGTCCGGGAACAGCATCACTTGGCGATCTTTGTAGAATATTTTACCCATTTGTCTTGCAGCATTCTGAACGAGGACTTTATCCTTGTAGCCTAATTAAGGAACTTCATGATCAGTGGTCTAGGCGGGCCATTAGCAAGTTTAGGGCCAGAGAGCCGATGGGCTCGCTCGATAACAATAGGAGAGGCTGGCGGCGCTAATCTCAAGGCATCGGGGAGCAAGGATTCCAGGAATGCGCAAATATCCTTCCCTTCTGCCGCTTCAGATAAATTCACTAATCGTAAATTGGATATTCTGCTCCTGTTCTCAGAGCTGTCCAGTTTCGAGGTAAGCTTGGCAACTTGTTCTTCTAGGCTCACGGCTCTCCTCTGCAGGGAGACGACGTCATCTTCGGCGTTTGATATTTGCTCCTCCGTCTCGGATATTCTCTTCTGACATCTCACTTTTAACGCTGTTGACGGCTGAAAGTAGCCCATCCAGTTTAGATGAAAACTCTGTCTTCAGGGCCCAGGAGTTCAAAACTTTTAATCTCAATCAGATCCGATCAGATTTTGAAATCCCATTTTTTGTGATCCAGGATCAGACAAATCAGCCAAATGTTGTCCCTGGAGTTCAAAGCAATTCAGGATAGGATCACCCTGATCCAGATTACGATTTTTCAAGATGACTAGATCCTGAATATCAGTGCTTTAATCCTACCGATCGCCATCTAGTGGATATGAAAAATAATACAAGGAAGACAAGAGACCACATTGCAGAGACATCTATAATGTCTAATTATATTTTTTTATTTGAAAGGTGATGACAGATGATGGACTTTTTTTTTGTTGAAGATATTTTTACTTTAATCTAAATTACATTTTTGATTGACAATCTTTGCTGTTACACTTTTATGAGCATCAACATTTATGTAATCAACATTTGGTTGAAAAACAAATAGGCCACCACAAACGTGAGCAAAAATGGGAAAAATAAAATCTATTTCCCATGAAGGCTAAAAAGTGTGTATTATTTCAGTCAACAAACGTTGCCATCTTATTTAAATTGAAACATATTTTAAAATAAATTGTACAGTACATTTTGCTCTGGTAATCCACTGGAAATCCACCCCTCTGGTGGGATCAGGGTAATCCAGTTTTTTGGGATCAAACTGATCCCAATCCTGTGTTGTCGGTTTGAACTACCCGTTTTGAAGATTTGATCCAGATTAAAGCTTTGATTGGATTTCCTTATCTGATCGGATATCAAAGTAATCCTAATCCTGTTTTTTGGTTTTGAACCCCCCAAAATCCAAATCTGATCTGATCCGATAGGGATTAAAAGTTTTGAACTCCTGGGCCCAGGCCATTTATTGCTTGTAGGATAGCATTGTCGGTGTTCTCAGTGGTAGCGTTAGCTTCTGAGCTACCCTTGCACTCCTTGCTTGCTGAGTTGTCGCCTTGTCCTCACTTGCTCCATCTTCTGTTGAGTTTTCCGCCTTTTTTGTCGGAACACCGGCAGTGGGGGGGAGAGTGGAAGTGGGTTTGGTGGAGAAATAGAGCTGGGTGTCATCCGCGTAGCAGTGAAATTGGATTGCGTATTTTCTGAAGATATGGCAGAGAGGTAGAAGGTAGATGATAAATAGGAGGGGGCCCAAGACAGAACCCTGAGGAACACCAGTGAAGACTGGATGGGACTGTGATTTGAAGTGTTTGAGTTGGACAAAGTGAGTACGGCCGGAGAGGAAAGATCTAAACCAGGTGTGGGATGTGCCAGTGATACCAATGGAAGATAATCTGTCAAGGAGGATGTGGTGTGAGATTGTGTCAAAGGCTGCAGTCAGGTCAAGGAGGATGAGTATGGATAAGAGCCCAGAGTCAGCTGCTATCAGGAGATCGTTTGTGATTTTAACCATGGCCGTCTCTGTACTGTGTGAGGAGCGGAAACCAGACTGAAATTCTTCAAAAAGATTATTGTTGTTCAGATGAGTGTGGACTTGGGCTGCAACAGTTTTTTCGAGTATCTTGGAGAGAAATTGTAAATTAGAGATTGGGCGGAAATTATTCAAGTTGTTGGGGTCCGCACCTGGTTTCTTGAGAATAGGGGTTATTGCACCTGTTTTGAGGGATGAGGGGACAAGACCAGAGGTAAGGGAGGAGTGAATTATGTCGGTAATTAAAGCGGAGAGAGAAGGTAGACATGCTTTAACTAGGTGGGTAGGAAGTGGGTCAAGCTGGCAGGTGGATGATTTGGAATTACGAATGAGATTTGATATTCCAGCGACAGTGGGAAGTTCGAAGCTGGATAGTGGGGAGGAGAGGGGAGCATACGGAGTTGAGTGAAGTGATGTATAGCTAGAGGAGGTCAGTTGCTGGTGAATATTTTTGATTTTGGCATTGAAAAAGGTCATAAAGGTGTTACATTGAGAAGTTGAATACAGGTGGGGTGCAAGAGAGGCCGGTGGTTGCAGAATGCTGTTGACTGTAGAGAACAGGGTTCTGGTGTTTCCTTCACCTAACCTAATTAAGTTGGCATAGTATGCTGATTTAGCGGAGGAAAGAGCATCCTTATAGGCGAGTATGTGGCTGTTGTACATGTCCTTATGAACTACAAGGCCAGTTTTAGTATACAGGCGTTCAAGACGACGACCTTTAGCTATGAGCTGGCGTAACTCGGGTGTATAGCAGGGGGCAGAGCGGGTGAAAGAGACAGACCGGGTTTTCAGAGGTGCATGTATGTATAAAATGTTATGGAGTCCATCATTGTAACATAAGATTGATCACATCAGCTTTAGAGAGTGGATGATCGGTTGCTGCAGTGCATTATACTGTAGGATGGTTTATCTATCATTGAAAGAAGCGAACTGTAACAAACTACTTTGCTTTCCTGTCAGGTTGGAGGGGTATCACAAGATGTCTCCAGCTCTTCAGAAACACAAGACCCACCTGACTACGACCAGGGTCCGGACCCTCCCGGAGTGTGGGGGTCTTACAGGGAACAAGCCAGGCACAGCAGGTCCTTTTCTTCTTCTACATTGAAATATTGTCTTTCATGGTACAATTATTCACTCTGTCACAAAGGTAGAGAATATCGTCAAAAGATATCAAAATGACAAGATTTTTAAAACACTTATAACTGCACATGTATTAAATATTAAGATGCAGACATTATATAACCTTTATTCCACTGTTGTTGGTGTTAATCAGGAGTGACAGCCACCACGCCCACACAAAAAACACAGACAGGGGGAAACAAACAAACACAAAGGAGACGGCTGGAGCAGTACAGCCACCACAGCGTTACCTAATGCAACTTCACACACTACGTCTTACGGTGCCGTGTACCGGAGGGGAGAGAAAGCAGCGAAGGGGGGAGAGAGAGAGCAGCGAAGGGGGGGAGAGAGATGTAATACGGTTTCTTGATAAAGCTGTGGAGACGGAGTATGTGCTGCACCCAGGAACGAACGCTAGCTCCGGTCCTTTTCCCGTGAGGGAAACTGTGGACTCGATGCCCTGACAGGCTTGAGTTTGTGCAACCTGCACAAACACAAGCTCACCATGATTACAAATGGTGAAATGCAATGAAAAAATTACCGAAAAAATACCAGCTCACTAAATCACAACCGCTCAAACCAACTACAAACTACTACCTCGGATTGGGCAGAGAACGAGTCCCAGAAAGTTGCTCCCCCATGTGACGTAATATGACGCGTTTGACGTATGACGTTAAAAAAAAGCAATCTTTAGTAGCAGAGCTCAAAACGGCTCCTTTTCCTCTGAATTCCTGATCACATGTCACATCATTGAATACTGTATATCAGACTTCTTAACTGACTTGTACTGCAAACAGGTGTACGTAGATGACACGTAGCCTAATGATGATGGTATGATTTTCAGGTCTTGGTGCAGCTCTCACAGAGAATGGGAAGAGGTCCAGGAGCGTGTTCGGGGACTTCTCACAACACCTAAAGCTGTACGCCGACTCGCCTTTGTAAGTAATAGATAACATATTAGATATCACATTAGAATGTAGTTAATTCTGGTGTATATACTCATGCTACTATACATGTACGTCTTCAGTTCAGTTGTTGCAAGTTGCAGTGGTTGATAGCTGTCTCACAGGAATCTCCCTTTCCTTTAGCTTTACTGGATTCTCCTTTTTTAAGGGGGCCGATGCCATTCGGTGTAATCTCTATGAGAATGTCTTTCAGGACCTCGACACAAACTGATGAACCCAAATGCACGACCCAGAGACAAAGTCTTGAATGTAACAAAATGTAATTTTAATTCCAAAGATCAGGTAATCCCTCTTAACAGAGTAGGTACAGTAGGCTACTGGAATAAACAAAAAGTGCTCACAAGGAGGCAAAAACTAAGCATAACAAAAAGAGATCTTAAGAAAAACTTAAGCCTACAAAGTTAACAAAATAACAAAACCTGACATGAGCGAAAGTGATCCTTTCTGAGCCAAGGCTTGGCATGACCATTCGGGGAAACAAACAAGTCGAACTGACCCAGGACAGGGGAGAGACAGGACTATTTAAACAGGTGGAAACAATCAGGGGCGGGGCAGACACTGATGATGGCGGGAAAAACACACAAGGGGAGGAAGAAACAGGGCCTGAAATGAAAGACAAAAATAAAAGTAGAAAATAAAACAGGAAATGGAAAACGAGACATGACAATAAACACAGAGACTGACTAGAGATGAAGGACCTAAATAAACAGACATGTCCAGACGTGAAAAAACATGAAAGTGACAGACATAATACATAAACATAACTAACACATTTGATGAGACACAACAATTTCTTTTAAATCTTATTCTCCATAACTAAAGTACTTCACGAAAAAAAATTCAATTTTCAAAAACATTTGCATCAACTGTATTAGGAACCAAGCCTTTATTCATAACAGTTAATGTTAGGTAAATTACTTTAATTTATACTTTCCAGGTTTCATTAATACATCACATGTAGCACTTTGGGATTTGAAGTCAAATATGAAGTGCTTTATAAATGAAACCCATTATTATTATTATTATCAAATTTTAGTAGGAAGCCTGTCAATTAAATTAAATTAAAAACCTTTATTTATCCAGGGGAAATCCCATTGAGATCAATGATCTCTTTTTCAAGGGAGACCTGCAGCAGTAGGTTCCACATGAAGATATAAAAACATAAACAACAGAACAACAAAAGGACATCATACAGCAAAAATTACAGGGATTACAATTTACATATCTATCCACATGTACAGGTACCAACAGCATCTGATTGTGTAGCATCCAACCGAGCTTTAAAAACATGTAGTGGTACGAGATTGGTAATTTTCCATTATTTTTGCAGACTGTTCCAAGTTAGTGGAGCTGCACATCTAAAACCTTTCTTCCCTAAGACAGTCCTAGCACTTGGCACATTTAATAAAACCACAGCATGCGATCTCAGGCAATAACTACTTTCAATTCGCCGGAAGATCAGGGGGCAGATATAAGATGGTATTTTATCCAACATGGCTTTGTAAATGAAAATGTACCAGTGACTGAGCCTCCGTACAGTAAGTGATGGCAAAACCGCCTTGGTATACAGGGTACAGTGATGCGTAAGTGCTTTACAATTTGTGACAAATCTCAGTGCACTGTGATACGCAGCATCTAACTTGCTCAGGTAATTGGCAGGTGCATTCATATATAACAAATCACCATAGTCCAGCACAGGTAAAAAGGTCACAGTGACTAGCCTTTTCCTGGCCTCAAGCGAGAAACAGGACTTATTTCTGTAAAAGAAGCCTAGCCTAACCCTCAGCTTTTTAAGCAGGTTATGTACATGAAATTTAAAAGTGAGACAGTCATCAAGCCAGATACCCAAGTATTTGTAACAGGCAACCACTTCAATAATAATAATAATAATAATAGATTTAATTTGTTAGCGCTTTTACAGGTGCTCAAAGATGCTTTACAGATAATAGTGAAGAGAAAAGAAAAGAGAAGAAAGGAACAACAAATAAATATATGGTTAAAGTTAAAGTCAAATAATACAAAAACAATCACACATTAAAAGCCAGATTGAAGAGGTGAGTTTTTGTGAGTTTTTTGAAGGTGGTGAGGTCGGTGCAGTCTCTGATGGGTTGTGGGAGTGAGTTCCAGAGGGAGGTGGCAGCGACGGAGAAGGCTCGGTTCCCCCAGGTCCGGTGATTGGTGCGGGTGGGGATGGATAGGAGGTTTGCTTCTGATGAGCGGAGGCAGCGGGAAGGGGTGTGGTGGTGCAGCAGGTCTGTGAGGTAGGGGGGGGGGGCCTGATTGTTGAGGGCTTTGTGAGTAATGAGGAGGACTTTGAAGTGGATTCTTTGACGGACGGGGAGCCAGTGGAGGTTCTGGAGGATGGGAGTGATGTGGTCTCGGGAGCGGGTGTGGGTGAGGAGGCAGGTAGCAGAGTTCTGGATATGTTGGAGTTTATTGAGGAGGTTGGATGGTATGCCATAGAGGATGCTATTGCAGTAGTCGAGTCGTGAAGTGATGAATGCATGAATCAGGGTTTCAGTAGCAGAGGAGGAGAGTGATGGGCGGAGACGGGCAATGTTTTTGAGGTGGAAAAAGGCAGTCCTGGTGATGTGATTTATGTGGTGGTTGAATTTGAGCTGACTGTCGAAAATTATTCCAAGGTTGCGGATGTGAGGGGGGGAGATAGAGTGTGGCTGTCAATGGTGAAGTTGAAATTCTGGATGTCTTTGATACGGAAAGGGGGGCCGATGATGATGGGTTAGGGTTTGATTTGGCACTGTTCAGTTGGAGGTAGTTTATTTGTATCCATGCTTTATTTCTGAGAGACAGTTGGTGAGAGTGGAGTGTGTTGTGGGGGTGATGGTTTTTGTTGAGATATAAAGTTGGATGTCATCGGCGTAGCAGTGAAATTGAAGGTTGTGGCGACAAATTATTTTGCCAAGGGGGAGCATGTAGAGGATGAAGATCAGGGGGCCAAGCACCGAACCCTGGGGGACGCCTTGGGACAGAGGAGCAGTGGAGGAGGTGCAGTTGTTGATGTTGATAAACTGATGTCTGTCAGTGAGGTAGGATTTCAGCCAGGAGAGTGCAGTGTCAGTGATGTTGAGTGATGATTCGAGGAGGGACAGCAGGATGGTGTGGTTGATGGTGTCGAATGCTGCGGTGAGGTCGAGGAGGATGAGGATGTTCAGGTTGCCGGAGTCAGAGGAGAGGAGGAGGTCGTTTGTGATTTTGAGAAGAGCTGTTTCGGTGCTGTGTTTTGATCGGAAACTGGATTGAAATGGCTCAAAGAGGTCATTGGAGCTGAGGTGGGATTTTAGTTGTGAGGCAATGACACGTTCAAGTATTTTTGACAGAAAGGGGAGATTTGAGATGGGCCGGAAGTTGGACATGATGTCAGGTGTGAGTCCAGGTCTTTTGAGAATGGGTGTGACAGCAGCCAGTTTGAGAGAGGGGGGAACTGATCCAGATCTGAGGGAGGAGTTAATGATGGTGGCGATGAGCTGGGACATGGCAGGGAGGCTCTCTTTAACAAATTTGGAGGGCATTGGGTCAAGTGTGCAGGTGGAGTTAATTCCAGTCATGAAGTGGGACAGTTGCATGGGGGTCACAGGGGAGAAGTGGGACAGGGGCTGTGAGGTGAAGGGGGGGGAGCCAGGAGAGGAGGTGGGGGGTGCTGATGAGGGTGTCAGATTGCTGTAAATGTTGCTGATTTTGGTTTGGAAAAACGAAAGGAAGGAGTTGCACTGTTCGGTGGTGAAGAACGAGGTGGCGTTGTCACAGGGTTTGAGAAGTTTGCTGATGGTGGAGAAGAGACGCTTGGGTTGCTGGAGCCAGACTGAATGAATTGTGAGTAGTAATTAGACCGGGCTGCTTTGAGTGCGTTACTGTACTGCTGGAGATAGTCTTTGTAGATTTGAAGGTGGACTGTTAGTGTGGTTTTCTTGTATTGGCGTTCAAGTTGACGTTTCCTTGATTTCATTCGGCAGAGTTTGGGGGTATACCAGGGGACGGAGTGTATGAAAGAGACATTTTTAGTTTTTGTGGGGGCCAGTTCATTGAGACAGAAGGAGAGGGTGCTGTTATAATAGTCCACAAGTTCAGATGGGTTTTCAGAAAGTGGGGGGGGGGGGGGGGGGAGACAGACATCTTGCAGGTAATGGAGGCAGTGATTGCTGAAGGTGAGATGGATTTGAGGTTTCTGTAGGTTATTGTGCGTTTTTGCTTTTGGGCGGGGATGGGGATGTTGATGTCCATGATGATGGCCAGGTGATAAGAGATGTGGAGATTGAGGCTGGACAGATGATGGATGGTGAGACCAGTGGAGCAGACCAAGTCCAGGATGTGACCACGGCTGTGTGTTGGGAAGTTGATGTGTTGAGAGAAGTTGCAGCAGTGAAGGGTTTCCTTAAATTCAGAGGCATATTTGCAGGTCGGGTCGTCAACATGAATGTTAAAATCACCTAAGAGGAGAACAGATGGGGATATGGCAGAAAGCTGAGTGAGAATGTCAGAGAGGTCGGAGAGAAAGGAGGGGTTTGGCTTCCGGGGACGGTAGATGATGGCTGTGACCAGGGGAGTGGGACCAGAGAGTTTAAAGATCAGGGGCCGTATTCACAAAGGATCTTAGGGCTAAAAGTAGCTCCTAACTGGCGAATTTAGGAGAAACTCCTAAACATAATCGGCGTGTCAGTCTTAAATGTAGGACTCCTAATTTTATTCACGAAGAGCAATTCACAAAGTATTTTAGGCCTAAAAGTAGCACCTAAGTTTAGGAGAGCTTAAAAGTCCTCGAGAGGACTGACTAACTCAGTAAGACCTATTCACAAAGAATCTGAAAATGGCTGCGAGACGAAATGTTTTGGAGACAATGGAAGACTGTGAATTGATCAAGAGATATAGGCAAAATCGTGAGGGTATCAAACTTGTTGTGGAATTAGTGCGGGATGCAATAACATCCCCGACTAACAGGAATAACCCGATTAGTCCGGAAATAAAATGTTTGGCAACACTACGATATTTAGCAACAGGGAAAATGCAACTTTGCAATGCCGACGATTTCGGAATATCGCAACCATCAGTCAGCTGTGCCATAAACCAAACCATCAACGCGCTCTATATACCACATATAATCCAACAGTTTATCCGGTTTCCTTTGGACAATCAACAACTACACAGGATCAAAGCCAACTTCATGGCAATTGCAGGTATGCCCGGTGCGGTCGGTGCTATTGACGGGATGCACATAAAAATAATTGCGCCCTCAAAAGATGAGGACGTGTTCGTTAATAGAAAGAAAGTACATTCCATCAACACGCAGATTGTTTTCATTCATCATGATAGGGGGACTTGAACGGCGGTATGGGCTGTTATTGAAAGTGTTTAAGTGCTGGAAATATGCTCATTGGATAATAGTTTGTAGGGTGCTTTTAATTGCCTCCTTGATTTAATGCAATTTACGTATTTTTATTGTTTGCTCTCTCTCTTTAACGTGCATATACAACGTCATTATCGTGGTCTACACAAACTTGTCATCATGCGTGTATTCTGCTAACTGCACTGTCCATAACTATTTGATAGGAATACATTTCTAGCCTAGGCTATTTCCTTGTTTTAGTGGGCTCGTTTGTGGGATGTTGCGGATGAGTTTCACCGAGACCGCCTGCTCTGAACAACCAATCCCCGTACTGACTGCTTCTAAACTCATGCACGAGAATCAACGTAATCCATAGCAACGGCGCGTCACTCTTAGTTCACTCTTAGTGATTTATCCTTAGTATGAGTAGGTCTCAGCGGCTTTGTGAATAACTTTTAAGAAAAAACTCCTACGTAAAATGTTTTAGCGCGAGTTAGGAGCACTCCTAGCGGTAAGATAAAATGCTTTGTGAATACGGCCCCAGGTGTTCAAATTAAGAAGCATCAGGGATGGGGATTATGGTAGCTTTTATTTCCTTTCTGATAATAGCAGCTATACCACCACCCCGCCCTTGTGGGCGAGGTTTGTCAATGTATGTGAATCCTGCTGGGGTGATTTGATTTAAAGAAAAATAGTCCAGGGGTTTTTGCCATGTTTCGGTCAGATACAGAAAGTCCAGCTTATTGTCTTTAATGAATTCATTCAGAATGTGGCTTTTATTTTGGAGGAGCGTGTGTTGAGCAGGGCTGCTCTGAGGTGACGTTGCATTGGGGGGGGTTGTGTGGACCGGCGGAGTGGAAGGAGATTGGTCAGATTCACATGTTTTTTTGTTGTGTGGGCGTGTGACAGGACCGAATGGACGGGATGGAGTGTGGAGACGTGGAATGAAATAAAAACTTACGGCCAGAGCCTCTGTGTGGAGGACGGCGTTTGCGGAGTATTTCATTATCTGCGAGGATGTCCATGAAGTCCGGAGGCAGGCGGTTATTAAAGAGCAACTTCCAGATTAAAGACACCTGTGAATAAATGTGTAGGGAAATGATGAATACACTAGATTTTCCCAAAAATATACAGAAATATACACTACAGTGACATCTGGCGTCGTTTTTGTAAGAAATGTTCACTTCCGCATAAAAAGCCTCGGCACGTGACCTCCCGCGTGTGACGTAACATGGGGAGAACAAGGGGGAGAGCGGCCGGTGTAACGTATTAATAAACATGGATCCCAATGATAGTTTCGACACAGAAGAAGTTGAACATGAATATTCGAATGCATATGACTGACCACAACCTTATAATTATGAGCCTGCTAGGCGTCCAAGAGACCAGGAGCAGCCATGGATTAGAAGAAATAACGGCCATCGGAGAAAAATTGAGCTGTGGTGTGAGGAGAACCAGTGGAGAACTGGGCAGCTATCTTGGTGAGTGACCGGCGTTAGCTACAGAATGTTAGCTAACGTCACATCACAACATTGTGAAGTTAGCTATCATATATCAGGCTATAACTAACGTAGCATTGATAATATAGTAACGTTACTGGCAGGACTGTTGATACTGATCCATAACAGAAACTAATGCGCAAGTATCAGCCGTATCTCGCGTTACCTAATGCAACTCCACACTACGGTGCTGTGTACCGGAGGAGAGACGCGAGATACGGCTGATACTTGACGATCTGGCGGAGAAAGTTTGTGGAGCCTCCGTTGATATGCCGTTGTAAATGGCTTGATGGAACGCAGGTGTGTAGTCGGGGAGGGTGCACAGCTGATTGCAGCAGGTGAGTGGAGGTTGAGCCGGGAGCCAGGAGTGACAGCCGCCACGCACACACAAACAACACAGACAGGGGGAAACAAACAAACACAAAGGAGACGGCTGGAGCAGTACAGCCACCACAGCGTTACCAACACACACTCACTCCATAATCGTCCAGGAGCGACGTTTGGTCAGGGTCCCGTGGCGTGCAGTTGTGACGCTCCTTGTCTCCTTCAGCTTCATAAAGGGACGCAAATAGCTTTCAACTGATTGCAATATATTCCCATCTGCGGCGGGATTTAACGCTCATGGAATCACGGCATTCGTTTTTCTCGGCTGTCCTTAAAGGCAATGTGAGCGTCCATTCCCATTGGATAACGGAGAATTGTACACCCAGAAGTAAGTATTCCCCTTACTGTCGATTGATTTTACAGTGATATCTGCACTACTCATCGACTAAAAAACACCAGATTATCCTTGTTAATTACACAACATTGATTGGTTTAAATTGTGTGCAATGCTTTTGTATTTTTCCCCTTCGATTCGGAGAAACAAATATTTTTTCATAGTAAAGGATGGCAGAAGACACTACATTACCCAGAATCCCCAGCTATCGTTTAGGACTACACCTTGTGCTCTGTTTGACAAACCCCGTTTTTTTTCACCATTCATTCCAATGGCTGGCGTCTATGTCACGTGATCTTCAAATTGCTCCCTGCAGAAGAAAAAAACATGGCCGAACTTCGTTTTATTCTCGGTGGAAAATGCCTATTTTAAAGTTAGTTTGGCCATTAAAATGCGTTTTGATCTCATTTGATGCGAGAAATATGAGTTGTTATTTCAGATTATGTGTGCAGTGGATGTACATGATCTTTAGTGTGCTAGTTATTACGAAGATTACTTCAGGAAATTGCGTCCATAGAACGTTTTCATTGTTACCAAGGTGGTCGCTAGGGACGCTGCTATCGATATTATAATTATGTTATGTTGTGTAACTGTTTAATGGTGTTATCTTTATTGCTACCCCCTTCCCCGTCAATATATGGGGTTGGTCCACAGCGCAAACGCATTAGTTTAACAAAATCTGCATCTAAAGATACGTTATTTTTGCCTGTGCAATTCCAGTCCCACATCTCACATCACATCGTCATTAACAAATGGACCGAAAACATTTAAAAAAAAAAAAAATAATACTTTATTCAGAGTGTGCTTGCTTTTCTCTTTGAAAGTCATCACATAACGGCATTGTAATACACGGTCCGGCTGCATTAAATATTACATATTTATAGAGCCCTGATGAGAAGACTTCTAGACAAACATGAGGAACTGCCGCCAACACTGAAAACGTGACGTGGATCATAAATATATCAGCAATTAAACAACATCTTACATTTCTTTTCACACAATACGTCTCTTCGCAGAATCAACACTAATTCGGCTGACTTTTATATTTGATCCAATTGGTATATAGGCTGTATTTACACCATAAAGGTGCACTCCTGATATAAAGAGACACCTGGTGGTTAAAGCATGTTATTGAATTTCATTATTTTTATTATTAGATATTAATAGGATCCCTATAAAGTATATTCATTACTCGTTATTCTCTACTAATAGTTAATTAAAGACTGTATATAATGACTATTTTGCACTTCCCTTTCAAGATTTTCTAAGGTTTATTGACATCATATTCACAAACGGTGTAGTTATGCAATGAATGAAAAACTTGGGTCGCAGGTTCCTCAATAGTGCATTACAAGACATCTATCAATATTTGTGCATACCTCCAGCAATGTTAACTATGTTGAAGCACTTATTTTAACTGATATTATACATATGTATTATACTCTTATAGGATGTATATAGATATTTCATCTCCGGCCTTGTCAGGTATTGAACAATCAATAAATAAAGAACACAGAATTATTAAATATAGAACACAGAATTTGTGTGATTATACTAAATGATTTACAAATAAACACTACTGCATATTTACAACTGTTACACATGCTGATGTAACGCAAATGTTTCCAACTTGGGATCAATAAGGTATATCTTATCTTAAGATGATCGATGGCTACTGCCATATTTGCAAAATTTACCTCTGAACCTTGACAAGTGCATGTTTTAGGCTTATCAATTAATGTAATGTAATTTTATCAATTAACAACAGGAGGGGTCACAAACATAAGACCAGCTGTTAAATAAAGCTCTTCTGACCTTAGCTGGCATGTGGGTATATATATTAATGCTGCCCATTATGGGCACAAGCAATTTTCACCCATTTATTAATTATATCTTTTAAATTTGAGTGTTTCCTATCCCCTAAACCTCCAGGGATGTACATAGTATACTGGCAACTTCTTATTATGGGAAATACGAAAACGTCTTTTTAAAACTACAACTCCCAGTAGAGACGTGCCATTATAGATAGAGAACATGTTGTGAAACACAATATCGATAGCAGCCTCCCTAGCAACAAGTAATAAGTAGTTAATAATAATAAAAGACATTAAGAAAAAGGCATTTTAAACAGTCATTAAAAAGCAACACAATCTACCTGCATTGCATTACTCTAAACGTGTAATAACGTGCTTTAACCAGTAGGTGGTTTGGGTTAAAAAGCTGTCAGGTTTACAGTGTTAACAAAATAAAATATACTGCTGTTTCTGGTTTAGTTTACGACGGATATATTTAGTTATTGTTTTGATATTTAATTTGTAACACAAAAGCGATGGAAAAAACCCACAGCAACACAGAAAATATGGTCTTAACATGACCCAGCGGTCTAGTAGTTAATTAAAAACAATAATATCAAAACAAAATATTACAACTAACTTTATTGTGAAATTCAAACTGAACGGTAAAAGAATAGTTTCCGGTCTATTCTGAGCCCGATCTCTGTTGATAAATAAAAATAAAGAACTATGACAGATGTGTAATATATTTAATGCAGCATAACCATTTATTACAATGCATTCATGTGATGACTTTCAAAGAGTAAAGCAAGCACTGCTGAATAAAGTATGATTTTATCTTTTACGAAACGGTTTTTTTCATATGGAATGCAGTTGGACGTCAACCAATCACAGAGCTTGAGAACTAATCACAGGGTTTGTCAAACAGAGCACATGGTGTAGTCCTAAACGATAGCTGGGGATTCTGGGTAGTGAAGTATTATTTGAATTATTTGAAGTATTAAAGTAACGGGTTATGGCAGGAAAGTTCAATCTGGTATATTCATTTTAATGTCACCTTATATTTCGTGGGTGTTACATTTAAAAGTACATTAGAGAGGCTTTTCATATATTCCTGAAACAATGTCCCACTACTTAGTAATAATAAATTAAAGCTATAGTCTTTTCTTCCACTTCTCATGTGTAGTCAAAAGGGTGGTTTTATGACCTTTGACATCTGCTTTGCAGTTCCCAGCAAGGAAGGGGCCCTGAGTCTCTAGCTTCCTCTGCTAATTGCTAAAACCCGTATTGATTAGCCCAAAGGGAGATGTGCCTCAGATACAAGACAGTTGAAGCCTTGTAGAATTAATGATTTATCTCCTACAGACCCCAAAAGAGGCCTTGAGACTTGGGTCACCCAGCAGTAAATGAGATAAAGGTCCTTTTGAGCTTATCAATAAAATGTATTCATTCCTAGTAAGCTGACTTTGGGGTGAAGGGAAGTTCAGGGACGCCATTAAGCGATAAGAACAATTAACTTCTGTTAAAGATACATGATACGATGTTTGTGTGTGTTGAAGATGTTTAGGGGGAATGAGTATGTGTCCTGTCAGAGTCCTCTGTCATGACTCCAAATCATTGATTGGGGGATCTGCCTGAGGGCAGAGGGACAGAAACACACACACACACACACACACACACACACACACACACACACACACACACACACACACACACACACACACACACACACACACACACACACACACACACACACACACACACACGTGTGAAGTGGTAGATATATTGAAATAAATAAGAAACAATGATTTGCTGCTATTTAAACATAGTCTTTGAGAACTGATTGATACCGTTGCTATGCTTTGTGAATTTCATGGTATTTGTCATTAACTAAGGATTGTACTTAATTATACTTCAAGGAAAATTATATTACATACAGTAACCTTAGGGGAAAGTAAAAAGAGATTTACTGAGTATATGAAGTACATTAAAGTTAAGGTTTTATTCAAATTAAATATGATAGGTGGATTTTTCCATCTAGAATACGACATGGAAAGAGGAGAATTTGTTAGACATGAAATAACGAACTCATTGGAAGAAATATATATTGTGAGGTTATTTAGGAGTTGTTATCATATACAGTTACTCTCAGTTGATGGTTGTTTAAAGTAGATAGGAAACTGAAAACGTAAACGATTCACCACAATGGTGTTTTTAAGTTTATGATGAAGGAGTAGAAAGTAAAAAGAAAGTTTTTGTAAATTTGTCAGAGGGAATCTGTTAATGTTTAAGCATGACAGAGGTCCTGCACGAGGTTTTGCTCCAGCCATCTCACACAGTTTCACAAACGGGTGATTTGTGAGGGGCTGGAGCGGAGGCAGCTGCAGGGCGCAGTGAGACAGAAAGACAGGAGAAATGAGACGGTTTGAAAGAGTAGAGAGATTACAGGTTATATAGAGTTACTACTATTCTGGAAAATGTCATATTGTTTTATGAGTAACATAAGATACGAATATATTTACTAGATATGAGAACAACAGGCTTATCTAGGTTAACAGAAAATTGCTATTAACCAGTTTCAGCTGCAACTATCCTGTCTTTGTTCTAAAGAGAACATACGTTGCATTTACAATTAATATTAAGAAAGTTCACAATTGATACCATTAAAGACCGTTTGGGATGAATAGGACGAGTTTGTCATAAACATTCGTGCTTAGATGGAATAAGAGTGTTGAGAGATGTTCTCAAAAATGGGAGTTTTCACAATGCTTTTTAGTTTTTATTGAAACAATTAAGTAATAAGGACAGAAAAATGTTCCGTGATGATTTATTTAGGTTTCAGCTTTAGTAATAATGAAGATTACATTTTGTAATAATTCCTTTAAGTGTTCCAAAAATATATTCATTAACTGTAGTCAGATTACTTGTTTTAAATATATAGCGCTGGATACAGTTAGTTTTGTATTCTGTTACAAATCTAACCATGCTTGTAACACACAACTTAGATAAACAATTTGAAAAGAATAGAATAAGCAAGAAGATTAAAGATGAATCTATAGTGGTTAAGAAAAGTTTTTTGTTTTGCCTATTAACTGAGAACTGAAGTAATGAAGAATAGGAAGACTGTTACCATTAATGGGTTTGACATTCACATGTTTCAGCATTCCTGACCATATAGACACTCAGCTGTTTTATTTTGTAACCCGCTGGGGGAGAGATTTACATTGAGTTTTTCTCAGTAGCTGATTTGCTGTGATTACAGCAGCATTGGATAGTTGTGCGCCACCTTTGGGTTGTAATCTGAATCAGTGTGTTGGTGAAAAGTTGCTCATTACAGAAACAGAAGAACTGTGCAAAGAACGCATCTCTGAGGAGGTTTTGACAGTTTGCTTGTGCCTCGTTGTCAAGGCAACAGTGGTGTGAAGAGGTACTGCAGTTTTTGGGGATTTCTGCTGTACAGAGGACAACGTGTGTCTGCTGATTGTATCACATTGATCCAGAGGTCCCTTCCCCCTCAGGACATCCCAATGCCAGAGAGAGTTTCCTTGGAGCCCACTGACCAGGGCCGGTTCTAGCGTTTTGGGGGCCCTGCCACTGACTACAGCTGAAGAGGACAATGAATCATTGACTGTTCTCAATATGACAAGATCAAGAGACAGGCTGGTCTCAGTCTGTTCAGACTCTGAAGAAATCATGCAATGATTTTACAGCATAACTGTGCAAGAGTTTATCAGAAGGTGGTGTAGAACGATATGCTTAGTGTTTAGGAAAGGAGGCTGATTGTTTAATGATGGTCTGGAATACTGAAAAGATTAAAGTTTAATATCCTTGTTTGGCAAAAAAGACATCTGATTATTATGTCACACATGATAGATCTTGACATAGTGACTAGCTATGGGTAAACGTGTGGACGTTATACCATTATTATCATGAACTAAAAATAAATAGGCAAATAGTATCTGGTTAAAGATGAATGGATTTCATATCCTAGAGAGGATTAGTTATATTGTGAATACTTCACAAGGTATTTACTAATGTATTTTGAAGAACACATAAGAACACAGGTCCAGTTTTGTTTTGTTTCTAGATTAAATTGTCCATTACCAAAACTGTTCAGCTTAGGTCTAGCTTTAGACTTTGATAGTAAAAGAGTATTTAGGCTTATTTTTGTATATCTGACATTTTTTAAATATGTTGGCTATTCACTAGATAGAGAGATGGCATTACTCTCCATTTGTTAAGAACATTTCTGAAGATTAAATATTTGTTTCATTTCTAATATTCCTATTTAGGATGTAATTTTAGAGTAACAAGGCTGATGCTGAAATTGGAAAATATGTTAGTGGTTTGCATGATGTAAACAAAAAAAGGCTTTGTTTGTTCAACCTCCAGTTAGATCTGAAACAGTAATAATGATTGATTTGGCCAAAGCTTAGTTTAACATCCTGATGTAACATTATGAGGTATGTTCACTTCTAAGGGTAAACAAATTGATAAAATTAATTATTGTTATTATTATTGATTAATTAAAAAGGCAGTTTTCTGCAGGTTCACTTAAGAATGCCTTGCATGAACATTTGTCAGGTATTGTGTTTCCTAGGGGCGGTATATTAATAAAGTCTATTGATAATTTGTTTGTTAAACATCTGAAGAAAATGGTGCTGCGAACACGAGAGAAACTTTGTTGCATTGGTTGACATCAACACAATGATGTCACTAGTACAACTCCAGCTAGTAGAATATTAAAGTCTCTGCAGAGCACGACATGGCCAAAAAGACTGAGACCAAATGACCTTTGACCCTGAATGACAGTGTGACTTGAGAAATGACTGACTCTGGGGCTGACCGAACTTGACTTTAAAACCTGACAGTGTGAGTGTGAATGAATGCCGGCATGTGATCAGTGTAACTGCATGATTCTAAAACAATAACTAACCAAGCATGTTTTTAGACTAACACATTATTCTGGAGCTCCAAGGGAAACGAGAGGTTTCCTAAAAGATGTTGACATGTTTCTAATATTGATTGAGTTATAACAGGTAACACAGATGCAGAATCAGTGGCCAAGGGGCTACTGAGAGAGGTAATTCCAGAATGAGAATACCAGAGAAGGTGACCTGTGATAATGAAACAATTTAGTAATATTTCAACAGGTATTAAGTAACTGAGGTTTGAAATGTAGAAAGAACATATTACAGCTAAGTTAAAACATAGTAATGTATTGAGATAGAATTTAATTTAGACAACATCTTGTAACTAGCCTGGTAGAGAAGTAAAAGCCATAGACTGTTTAGATCATTATTGGGATGTACATTTAATTTAAATTCATAATAGAAAGACATTTGATGACAGTATGTTGGATTTCTGAATTCATTTTTCAGCTTGATAATATCTAAGCAGTGACAGGTAGAAGCAGTCTCGCCGGGAAATTATTCACTTTGTCAGTATCATGATTTTAGTTGTTTTTAATCCATAACATTAGTGTGTTCCATTACCAGAAACATTAGCAGTTCATATTATATTTAGATTTTAAATAGGATCTCAAGGATTTCATTTATAATAACACAGATGCTTGTCAAAAATTCAGAGCTATTGAAATATGTTATTTAGTTCACCTGAAGATGTTGGGGTTTATTTTGTTGACACAGGCCAAGTATTAGAATTCTGAAGCGGCCTACCAGTGGTGGGTCAAACACCTGAGGGCCCAGAAGCCCTGAGCGTAGACTTGAGGGGTGGGTATCAGATTTCTCCACACAGGTTGCTGACGCCAAAAGGGGGACCCAAGGAGCAGGAGACCGACACAGCGGAGTTCGTCTGGCTGAAGGTCATCAGGTCTATGTGGCTCAACCCCAGGTTCTCCGGCCTCTACAGAGTGACCCAGAGGACATCTCATGCCGTCCGCCGAGGAGCAAAGGGGGACATCTGGTACTACTGGAGCCAGTGTGCGGCGAGGAAATCACCGGCTAGGACCATGGAGGACATCAGGACGGACCTGGCTATCGTCAATGAGGACATCCCTACAGCAGACGACTCGGAAGCTGTCATCAGCGGACTGGAGGAGAAGGACCTCGCGGACATCCCTACAGCAGACGACTCGGAAACGGCTGTCAGCAGGCTGGGGGACTTCTCGAGGCAGCAGAGGAGTCTACTTCTCTCTGATCAGATTAATCAGTTCCACCTTTGAAGGAAAGGCCGCATCTCCCCCTCCCTATCAGCTGCCCTTGTTGGTGTTTTCCGCTGAGGGGGGGGGGGGGGGCCCTGATGATTCAACAACACGCAAGGATGCTGCTTTCTGGCACTCAGGTTCGCACTCTGATAGTTCCTTCACTGACATTGAAAGTTGTGTTCTGTTCACAAAGGTATACTGTTGGGGAGCAGACACAGTGGCAAGGAATGACAGTAGCTGTGTTTCAAATGTCTTATGTGAGTTGGTCTCGTGGGGCGAGACCAAAAGGGGGAATTGAAGTATTATTTGAATTATTTGAAGTATTAAAGTAACGTGTTATGGCAGGAAAGTTCAATCTGGTATATTCATTTTAATGTCACCTTATATATTCGTGGGTGTTAAATTTGAAAGTACATTAGAGAGGCTTTTCATATATTCCTGAAACAATGTCCCACTACCTAGTAATAATAAATTAAAGCAATAGTCTTTTCTTCCACTTTTCATGTGTAGTCAAAAGGGTGGTTTTATGACCTTTGACATCTGCTTTGCAGTTCCCAGCAAGGAAGGGGCCCTGAGTCTCTAGCTTCCTCTGCTAATTGCTAAAACCCGTATTGATTAGCCCAAAGGGAGATGTGCCTCAGATACAAGACAGTTGAAGCCTTGTAGAATTAATGATTTATCTCCTACAGACCCCAAAAGAGGCCTTGAGACTTGGGTCACCCAGCAGTAAATGAGATAAAGGTCCTTTTGAGCTTATCAATAAAATGTATTCATTCCTAGTAAGCTGACTTTGGGGTGAAGGGAAGTTCAGGGAAGCCATTAAGCGATAAGAACAATTAACTTCTGTTAAAGATACATGATACGATGTTTGTGTGTGTTGAAGATGTTTAGGGGGAATGAGTATGTGTCCTGTCAGAGTCCTCTGTCATGACTCCAAATCATTGATTGGGGGATCTGCCTGAGGGCAGAGGGACAGAAACACACACACACACGCACAGAAGCAACATGGAATCAACAACTGTGGACTTACTACCTGGGATCCCGCCCAGAAGGGAAACCGACCAATGGAACACTGCCAACTCACTGTCTAGCTCGCTCAGAAGTGAACTCTGTGTATAAATGTTGTGATCATTTTGAAGATCGGCGCTCTTGTTTCTGACTGGCCGTTCCTGAGACGTGTCTCACACGGTGGTAGAACCTGAGCCCGGACTACTCTGCAGAGTGCTTCGTGATTCGGTGATGTATTTGTATGTTTGCACCATTAAAGCAGATTATTGTTTAACCCTTATCCTGGCTGCTTTGAATTTTTCCTTCTTTTGAGAACCCGCTCATATAGGAACGGCGCGGAGCAGAGATTCTGCCCCAAGAGTAGTGTCGTGTCTTCTGCCATCCTTTACTCCGAAAAAATATTTATTTCTCCGAATCGAAGGGGAAAAATATAAAAGCATTGCACACAATTTAAAACTATCAATGTTGTGTAATTATCAAGGATAATCTGGTGTTTTTTAGTCCATGAGTAGTGCAGATATCACTGTAAAATCAATCGACAGTAAGGGGAATACTTAGTTGCGGGTGTACAATTCTCCGTTATCCAATGGGAATGGACGCTCACATTGCCTTTAAGGGCAGCCGACACAAACGAATGCCATGCTTCCATGAGCGTCAAATCCCGCCGCAGATGGGAATACATTGCAATCAGTTGAAAGCTATTTGCATCCCTTTATGAAGCTGAAGGAGCCTAGGAGCGTCACAACTGCACGCCACGGGACCCTGACCAAACGTCACTCCTGGACGATTATGGAGTGAGAGTGTGTTGGCGTTACCTAATGCAACTCCACACTACGTCTTACGGTGCCGTGTACCGGAGGGGAGAGAGAGAGAGCAGCGAAGGGGGGGGAGAGAGAAGTAATACGGTTTCCTGATAAAGCTTTGGAGAGTATGTGCTGCAGGGAGGTGGGTGCACAACGCACCCAGGAACGAACGCTAGCTCCGGTCCTTTTTACTGTGGACTCGATGTCCTGACAGGCTGGTATTTGTGCAACCTGCACAAACACAATACTGCACCATGATTCGCGGTCAGAGAGCGGAGATGGTCAGAGAGCAGAGATGTTTAACCTTTGTGATGTAATATGACGCGTTTTACGTATGACCTTAAAGAAAAGCTGTTTTTAAGAGCAGAGCTCAAAATTGCTCCTTTGCCTCTGAATTCCTGCCTTTATGTCTCGTAAAACATATCAAATCCTACATTCACTTTTTCAATTGTAATTTTCAAGCGATTTTAAGCATAAATGTAGAAAAAAAAAAAAACCTGCAAGATGCTCTTTAAAGGAGTGGAGATCTGACAGGGAGTAGAGCGGCGGCATGATCCCGTGAAGTGGCGCTAGCACGGAGCTAGCTAATGCTGGGGACCCGGGCAGCAGAGACCAGGAGCCGGATGACCATGGAAGAAGGAGCGGTGTGAGTCCAGATAAAATGAGTGATAATCCACAGCATATCAGGAGAATGATTCCAGTGGTTTCCGGAGGAGAGTCGTAGGAGGGGCTGACAGCCTGGTGCAGAGTGGGAGCAGGGTGACCAGCCTACTAGCTTGTTAGCTAGCTTGATAGCCACCGGCTGTAGGCGGCAGGGAGAGACGATTTCAGCGGGGAAGCCGGCTGATCGCAGCGGGATGGGAAGACCCACACGAGCCGCGGAGTTAGGGTGGAGTTGGGGTGGAGACAGAATTGTTAGCTCAGCAGACTTCAGGGAGCCGAGGAGCATCTAGGGAGCAGCCTGCTAGGTCCGATAATGCTAGCTAGCTAGCGGGCTAGGGACCGGTGAGCAGGAAAGAGCCAGCAGGTAGGAGATGACAACACAAAGATCTGTGTCGATTCGATATAGAGATGCTGCTATTTTTGCTGATGACTGACGTTTCAAAAGTAGAGAGCAAGACAGGAGAGGTTCTGATCTGGACTAAAGAACCATATTTGGAGCGGAGGAGCGGCAAACAAACAACGCCAGCACCCTCGGCGACCCGGGAAAAACTTCAAGTTGTATTCCTTGCGTAGTTACAATATCCAAAGCAGTCTCTGGTGTATTTTTTGCTTTAGAAAAGAGCATTACCTTGGTTTTATCCACATTTAAAAGAAGCTTTAGTTCAGAGAACTGAGTCTGAATAATGTTAAAAACAGCCTGTAATTTAACAAAAGCCTCGTTAATCAAGGGACCTGCACAGTACATAACGGTATCGTCCGCATAAAAATGTAAGGTTGCTCCTTCGACATTTTCACCTAAACTATTAATATAGATAGAGAATAATAGCGGACCTAAAACAACTGCATCCTTATCTGATTCTGCTTGAATCAAAAACGTATGCTGTGTCATTTGAATTTGCACGGCGCGTTTCTCCTCTGTAGACCTTGCAACTGTATTGCATAATGTTAAAAAAATATCACTCGTCACCGGCTTGAGCTTCAATATCAGAATTCATGTATTTAGTATCCTTGCAAGAATGGAAGTAGTCATCACATACAGAGCATCAACTAGTTCCTGAACAGTGTCCTTCACATGCTTACAGTATATACAAGAGAGGGAGTTACACCGTCACAAGATGGAGGAATACCGGTTCAAAGCAGTATTCAATGTTTTGTTCAGATTAGCTAAGACCCACGTCAGAAACGATCATGCTTGTCATATGTCTATCTCCATAGAGGCTGAATCATCATGTTAATCACATATCTATCATATGTCTAAAACAGTACTGATGCTCTTCTAGGTAATCATACATCCTGTCATGTACACAGCTACAGTTGGGCCTTTGTTATCATGTGGACTCTGATATTGGAAGAGTACATTCAGTAATTTCCTAAAACATAAGTAGCTCTAGGAATAAACTTACCTGTTTTTCAACAGTTGAGTAATTTCTTGCATTTAAATAACTGTTTTGATGTGTTCCAGTCAGGCTTTCGACCAAACCACAGCACTGAGACTGCTCTTGTTAAGGTCTTCCATGACATCCACTTAAACACAGTGGCAGAACTTCAGTGTTAGTATTATTAGATCTCAGTGCTGCGTTTGACACTGTTGACCACAACATATTACTAGACCGACTGGAAAACTGGGTGGGACTTTCGGCAACAGTTCTAAATTGGTTTGAATCCTACTTAAAGGACAGAAACAACTTTGTTTCTATGGGTAAATACACATCTGAGTTGACAAATATGACATGTGGGGTTCCTCAAGGCTCCATCTTGGGGCCTCTTCTCTTTAACATCTACATGCTACCACTGGCTCAGATAATAAAGAACAACAAAATAAGTTACCATAGCTATGCAGATGACACACACATTTACATAACCATTTCACCAGGAGACTATGCTCCAATTCAAACACTGAGTAAGTGCATTGAACAAATCAATGACTGGATGTGTCAGAACTTTCTCCAATTAAACAAAGATAAAACTGAGGTAATGGTTTTTGGAGCCAAGGCAGAACGTATAAAAGTTAGCGCTGAGCTTCAGTCTGCAATGTTCAAAACAACAGATAAAGCCAGAAATCTAGGTGTAGTCATGGACTCTGACCTGAGTTTCAACATTAAAACAATTACTAAATCAGCCTACTATCACCTAAAGAACATATCTAGGATTAAAAGACTGATGTCACAGCAGGATTTGGAAAAACTTGTCCATGCTTTTATCTTCAGTAGACTGGACTACTGTAATGGTGTCTTCACAGGTCTCACAAAAAAATATATTAGAAAGCTGCAGCTGATTCAGAACGCTGCTGCTCGAGTCCTTACCAACACTAAGAAAGTGGATCACATCACTCCATTTCTGAAGTCTTGACACCGGCTTCCTGTGTGTCAAATAAGTGATTTCAAAATACTGCTGCTGGTTTATAAAGCATTGAATGGTTTAGGCCCAAAATTCATTTCTGACCTCCTGCTAAATTATGAACCATCCAGATCTCTCAGGTCTTCAGGGACTGGTCAGCTTTCTGTCCCCAGAGTCAGAACTAAACATGGAGAAGTTCAGTTATTATGCTCCAAATATCTGGAACAAACTCCCAGAAACCTGCCGGTCCGCTGCAACTCTTAATACTTTTAAATCCAAGCTGAAGACTTTTCTTTTTGCCGCTGCTTTTAATTGAACTATTCACATCTTAAACTGCACTGTAACTTGTATTCATGTGTTTTCTCTTTTTAATGTTTATTTTATTATCTTTGCTTTTTAATGACTGTTTTTAAATGCCATTTTCTTAATGTCTTTCATTTTTGCAAAGCACTTTAAATTGCCTTGTGTTGAAAAGTGCTATATAAAAGAACTTGCCTTGCCTTGCCTAAGGACACCACATACATAATATGAATTTCAATGTGTTGTAGGGGGCCACACACAGTGAGGTAGACGAGGTGTTAGCTAGGAGGTCCATCTCTGCAGGACCAACACTATGACCCGACCAGACTCTGAAAGGTGAGGTGGACCAGCTCTGTGTCTCCATTGTCTCATTGAATATAGAGTTTAGAATGAATACTGTGATGGCAACAACTAAAGTTACTCTTAACAAACAGCATTGGTTAACAAGCTAGTCCTTGTCTCACAGGCTGCATCTTTACTCTCAGTTAGTGGCGCAAGCTCAAAATATACTGCTGAAGTTCTGTCACATGCTCGGTTCCTCGGGCTGCAGTTAGTAGGGTGTAGGTACATGGACTGTATGTTTGCACAGTAACTGTCACGATCTGTCTGCGTTTTCCAGTTTTTATTTTGAAAAGTGTTCACTCCCTGTGGTATGTCTCTGTCTCCTGTTTGATTACTTGATTCTGTCCTGATTTGTTCAGTTTGCTTTGTTGTAAAATGCTAAACAATTAGTAACCTTCATTTCAATTAGGTAACGGTAGCATATTAGCCCGTCATTGTTGAATCTTTTCTTTCGCTTTTCTATATTATTGTTATTGTTGTTGTTCGTTCGTCAAACATCCAAGAGGTTTCTCAATACTCTAATTTCCCCTCCTCGACTCCTATCCTCGACTCCTATCCTCAAGACTTAGTCCCGCCCACAGGAGATGCGAGCGGAGGACTGAGGAGGGGAACCGAGGAGAGAGGATGGGAAGCAGCAGATGGTTAGAGAAATTAGAAGTCCTCTCCTCTGAGCGGTTATTTTAAAGAGACGTCCATTAATGATGACAGGAGGCACAGCAGCACTCTGCCTGATGGACAGATGTGTTCATGACCACTTATATATTTACTATAAATTAATTGACAGTGCGGTATAATGAGACAATAACAGGCTACAGATGCGGGGACACACACACATATATTTATGTAAATATATACAATTTCAGAATTAATTAGAACAAGTATGAGAGCACTCTCATAATAACGTAACACAATCAGAGACTGGATATATCCCCCCCCCCCCCCTCTCTGGTCGCTGAAATGGGGAATTGAAATTACGGGCCAAAAGTTGCATTTACTAGTATTAAAAGTAAGCAGAGGACACCAAACCAACTGAGACCTGTCTGTCTGCCGCATCTACACACTGTACAACACACACACCTACACACTGTACCACACACCTACACACTGTACCACACATACCTACAGCTCCTAAGGCATAATCAGGCTACAGCCGTTGTGTATTTTATTATGTGAAGCACGAAATGGTCTTAGAAAAATATTGACTCTTTGTTTGTATATATCTACTAAACCAGTGGTTCTCAACCTGTGGTACGCGTACCACTGGTGGTACGCCAACTCCCGCTAGCGGTACATGGAGGAATCTGACATATAACAAATATTTAAAAAAATAATATATATATATATTTTTAAATTTTATTTAAAGGTGGGGTAGGTAATTTTGGAGAAACCAGCTCGAGTGCGCTAGAATTTGAAAATACACAACCGGAAAAAATCTGCCACTTCCTTCCAGAGCCCATCCTCCAACACACACGAACGCGCACATGACCAATGAGGGCACGAGATAAGTTTGTGCACAGATGGAAGGCTGACAGGTAGGCCATCCAGTTATTTTGGCCGGGAAGCTAAAATGATTGGTCGTGCTTTTTACAGTACTACGGCTTCCACAGATGACATTTTTTTATGGATTTTTTGTCAAAGCACTTAAGATATTCATTGCTATCGGGATGCTAAGAGCATTCCATGGAATATAACAACAAGTTTATCTCGAGCCGGTTTCTCAAACGTACCTACCCCGCCTTTAACCTTTATACATAACACAGACATATAAAATACAGGAAACACAACTAAGTAAACAAAAATACCAAAAGCAGTCACTACATTGTGCACATTTGGGACATAAGGTACACTACTTATTACTGCAACAGCAGCTGATGGTTGGACAATATGCTAACAATAGGCACTAACCTCAGACAACTTCAATTTAAAACAGGCTATAGGGACAACTGCCATCAGTTTGAGGCTGGATTGAATAACATTAATTAAAAAACAAATCATACTATCAAAATACTACAACGAATGAACATAAGCTTGAGATAATTGAAACTGTGGTTTGAATTAGTTCTAATAGGCTATTGTTGTTTTTAGATATACTGTAGAAACGAAAATATATTTTTATTTTATTTCTGGCGTAGCTAATTACGACCTTACTACCCGCGAACGATTAGCGAACGTTGCAAGCGAGCTAAAGAATGAAGAAAGCTGAGTGATGTTAAAAACGTGGCTCAAAACGGGAGGTATTCGGAAGAGAGGTACAGAGGAGAATATTACCAGCGAAAGTGAATGAGGAGGAGGACAGTCATCAACTGAGAATAAGCGCAGGCTCCGCCAGCAACGCAAAAGTGATATGCACAGTCACAACGCTGTGATGGAGGAGAGAAGTGACTCAGGAAGAAGGCATTTGCTCAAAGGATGGAGAGAAGGCTGTGACCGAGGTCAAAAGCTGAAAAAGCACACTCTTGTCGTTAATTGTTATCTTTTTTCTTATCTTTTTTTTTTTTTTTTGTATGGAAATTGTGCAATTGGCAGATAAGCAGCAATGAAACTTGAGAATAGCAAATCATTTATCAAGTTCCTTCAAAACATTACTATGAGTCTCACAGCCTCAGTCATAAGGCCAGAATCTATTGTTTTTTTTTACTTTGCCACCACCGAAATGGCAATAGCAAACATCAGCAGACTGAAGATGAGCTATTAGCACTTATTGTGGAACTGAATTCCCAATAGGACATTTTCTGTTACAATGTGGGTTGTTGCAGGAGGCCTACATTCACACTTTGGTATAGGTCCAGGAAATGACATGTGTGTACAGTTGACATTTGTTGTGTGAGAATAAGTTATTATTTTGTTCTTTATATTCTCACTTGTGGTGTGTGAGTGAGTGAGTGAGAGAGAGAGAGAGAGAGCACAATAAATAATGTTATTATGAATACATGAACTGTGCATAGACTGTATTTTAACATTGGTCATATGGTGGTACTTGGAGAGCCAACTATTTTCTCAGGTGGTACTTGGTGTAAAAAGGTTGAGAACCACTGTACTAAACTACAGCATACAAATACAGAGAGTAATGTAGGCCTGTTATACTGAGTGGTATATATTTGACACACTGCTCTGCTTTTTGCACGGACCTCACAGCTGTTCTCACTGTAAACATCGCGTCGCGATGAAAGCAGTTAATAAAATAATATCCAGGGGATGCATGCAGAGCTGTCATTGGCTGAGATAAGTCCGGCCGTGCGTAACGCCTCTACCGTTCCCGGAAATCCATCCGCGGAGGGGCCGTGGAGGACCCATCAGTGTCTCCTCGGTCCTCGATGTGCATTTAGATAAATGAGATGTCCTTCAACATGGCGCGCTGAAATCCATTTCCGGGTCACTACCGGAGGACCGAGGAGTCGAGGAGTCGAGGAGGGGAAATTAGAGTATTGAGAAACCTCTCCAGTCCCCTGTAACTGATGTCCTGTGCAGTATTGTTGGTCAATATAGGTGCATATATTTGCTGTGATAAACATAATAGCATCTTCTGTTGTGTTAGTTGGTCAAATAGTATCCTTCCCTATCCTGAGCCTCACCCGCTGCCTGGTAGCAGCGGCATTTAGTACTACAGATCCCAGAATTCTGTTGGCATCAAACACCCTTTGAGCAGCTACTTTGGTTAAGGCTAACCAAACTTTTACAGCAAAAACAATACAAGCCAGTATAGTATACAATTGGGGTAGCATTCACAAAGATTGTAAGGTTTAAAAATGTGCCTGTGGAGGACTTTTAACCATCCTCATTACCACTAAGTCCCCTATTTTTCCTCATGTACTGTATACCCTGTATACCAACTTTACCTCAAATGCCATTAATTACCACCCTAAAGCTGTATTGTTGTTAAACACTTTGTGATGTCTACCTTATTCCTCCCCGTTAGGGAAAGAGACTGTCACCTTCCAATTCTGTCTTCTGATGTCAAGACTCTCCTGTTGTGTGTAGAGAGGTATTTTTCTGCATTGACTTAATATATGTCCACACACACTGTATCAATGAGTGGCAAAATAATGTGTTTCATGTTAAAATAAACCTTTTAGAATTGAAACTCATTGTTATATCTCTGTTTGAACACAGCCAGGAGGCAATTCCCAAGTCCCTTTTCCCCTTAATCTCTCTAGCTAACATTGTGGAGTCCAAAGGTAAATCCTGAAGGTCATTAAAGGTGAAATGTGTGTGTGGTGTTGCAGCTCTGTGGGAACTACTGCCATATATCAGAGAAATAGCTTCTAACTATGTCTGAGAGGCATTAAGCACCAGCTCTATCAGGAACATTATGATCTATTGCAGAATGAAACACATTTTTGGTGTAATAAGCAGTCAGGCTATAGGTCTTAAAAGCAGGGCAGATTTAACAAAGTCTTGAAATAAGTCAGTAAATATGACATTTTTAGAACTAGCAGGTGAGGCTGCTTTAGTTGGTGTTGAAATGCCCCTTTTGAGTTTTTCAACAGACAGTTTACTGTAAAAGTGATTATAGAATGTTCTATGTTGGAAAAAATGTGAATGCCTGTTTAATGAAGCCACACTCAAAGGCAGAGCCAAAAAGCATACTTCAATACAGAGTTGAGAAATTCAATATATGGAAAGAATTGTAATAACCCTGCCTACCTTCAGCCCCCCTAACCAGCAAATCTCTGCTGAAGTCTTATCAGACCAATTGTTGGATTGACTGTTTCGGCAAGTTTCGGCAGAAATTGTACAGTAATTGTAATTGGAGAGTACACTAACATGGGTACACTGAGATAATCCAAATATAAGAACTGATAAAAACGAATTTAAGAATAAACCATATTGCATGGTCTTGAAGAAGGCTATGTCTTAGGTTTTTCCTGCAAGCTTGAGTTGGGTCTGTTTTGTCAAACAAAAAGTCCCACATAGCTCATCGAATAAAGTCAGCTAATGAGTTTGAATGAATCAGACAATCCATCTTGTAGGATCAAAACTTGCACTCTCTTTATGAGTTTCTGAATTTTTTTCAAAGCGCTGACCCTTATTTTTATATCAAAGGAGAGGCACTGTGAATCATGTTCCAACACTACCAGAATATGTTTCGGTTCATTACTAAAAAATATAAACAACAAAATATGACAACTCATTAGCAACTTTCTTTTATTTGCTTGCAGTTACACATTACATAGCACATGTTGATTCACTTACTGTACGTACTCAAGTAGTTGTTTCAACAAAGACGGGGTTGGTTGATGACGGTGTGCTTTTGAAATGTAGAATAAAACCTGATTTGCGAGGGCTTCTGGGTCATCTTTGATCAATATACAATGACACACAAGCACCAACCTCCACCCATGTTTTAATTCAAATATGGCCCTTTTGGCAGTGTAGAGACGATTAAAATCAAGACACTGAGACTTAGACTCTTATTCCAGCAATGGATTTGGACATTTTTACTTTTGGGAAAAGTCAACCCTTTAAACATGAAAGCTCAAGTAATCCACTGAGGAAACGTCGACAAGTGAAATCCCACCAGCAGAACTCTGAAAACACTATTACTTCATTAGACTTTTTAATATTCAGAAAATAGGCTTAGGATTTTTCAGCACTGCATGACCTCAAAAACACAGAAACATCTGCACGATACTTGGTAAGGACACATGGGAAAGAGTAGCAGCTAACATTGTAAAGCATTGAGATGCTAACTGCTGCTTTGGGAACAGTTATCAACCACAGGCAGAGGAAATCCTCCTGTACCATGGAAATGAGCATGTCTACCCTAGCTAGCAAGGCAGTTTTAAGTGTAGCGTTTGCAGTCCCTAATTATCTACGCTAACCTAGCCAATAACAATTAAGTATGGGCATTAGGTGCAGTTTTTGAAACAGTACTTTACAGCAGCTAAAGAAAATATCACAGCTTAATATCCTCTTAATATGACATTGATATCTCGACAGAGGCCAAATTGACTTTTACCATTGAAGCTGTATTTCAAATGTACCAATCTCTTACAATGAGGACCATTGGAAAATTAGGGATGACCCACAGGGATATTCTGACTTCCAATTTAAAATAGAACTCATCGTACAGTGTGATATTGTGCTATAAACTACTCTGACGGTTTCATTTCTACCACAAAGAACCAAGCTAAGTTATCTTACATTGAAGAAGTAGATCTACTGATTCTGTTGTACAATGCATACCTCTGTTAGCATGTGATGGATAACATGTGTCTTGTCATTATGGAAGGTAAAAGGACTCTTTTGACTTTACCTTGAAAACATTGATATTGATTAGGATATGTTATACATAGAACAACAGAAAACCCTTAGCAATAACACGGTTGGTCCCATGTCATATCTTGTTCAAGGGAACTCTACCAAACAACTCTCCACCACTCATACCATGCTTAAATACGATACAATATGAGCATGTGCAGGCATCAGAGCATGTAGCTGCTGCATGGAGTCAAATACACAGCTCTCGGTTATAGACATGGACATACATTTTATAAAAGAGCGTAAAACCACAAGCATCACAAACAACAATGCAGCCAGAGAGCATTAACATAGGTACAGATATTTGTATAATTTGTGTCAAAGCGTTGACTTTCTCTGACATTCTAAGGCAAGGCCCTTTTGTGCGTCTGTCCATCCAACACAGTTTTTAAAAACTACTAGCCAGATAATTGCCATCATTAGGACTACATTTCCACTTGTTTACAAGACAACAAAATGTGACGACCAGACTTTTCGTCTTGCACCGAACTTGGACTAAATGTTGACTTTTTACAAAATACACTGTTTGTCATAATTACAATTAGGCTTTGATTAATCCTGGTTAGCATTGGATTTTTATTGTAGCAGTCGTCTTTGAAAATGAACAAAAAGCTGTTGTAGCTTCCTTTTAGGAGGCTGTACTCTGCTGCTGTGCATCAGAGCCATGTTTTTGGTGGCTTTAATCAAAGTAATACCCCATTACTTTTTAAAAAACAACTCCTTGCTGAAAGTGAGAAAAGAAAAGTATTACTTTCCCCATGTTGGCGCATTAAGTGTACCTTAAAAACTGCTAACTGTCACATTAAAGTGTTTTAGTAGTGCTATATTTGAATGTTGGTGTGTGCTATGCTAGCTAACACAGCTCAACACAGATATGACATGGTAATAATCATTTCATTTCACTCTTGGCAAGAAAGCATAGATGTGCAGTATATTTCCCAGAATGTCAACATGACTTGCGGACCAATTGTTCCCACATTTTTTTTCTATTGTCTGGTTTAAGCTAAAATGCCTAGAACATTCATCTAAACTGAGCAATATGATTAAGAGCATTTTTTACCCGACACCACAGTCAAAGTATAGTAGCAAAATTGTGTTACAAAGACATTCTCCAAACAAACCTGTTTACTCTAGTGTATCCCTACACTGCCTAAAAACACACTATTTATGATCATTTTTACGTGATTTGGTTCTGAAAAAGACGTCCTTACATTTCACAGTGTTCAATGACTTCATAATCCTTTGTTGACTATCTCCACTCTCTGTGAAGTCTCCATAAAAAATCAGTCTGCAGCCAGCGATTAGCACTTCTTTAACATATTGCTTCATGCAACTTGGTGAAAAACCTCTTTATATGTTTGGCACAGTTTAAATATACAGATAGATATACAAGCAGTGCATTATTGGACATAGACATTCAAAAAAAATCATCCAGACATTTTTGTAAGAATTATTATCTAATAGCAAATAAAATAGGATTAATGTTTTTGTTTTAACATGTATTCAATTTCCTTTATGGCAAAAATACATACACACACACTTCATATACTTTGAAAAAAAATGTCCTTACGCGCACATTTCTTTTGAGTGCATCTTTACAAGAAAAGATCACTCCTATTCAAAAGAAAAGTGACATGTTAATATTGGCACAATTTGAGAGTAAGAAGGAAGCACTTTAATCTAGTGGATGTAAATATCCGACATGGAGGGTGATCATCTTGGATAAGCTTAATGGACGCTGCTCTTGCCGATGTCTAAGCTTGGATGGGTCTCTCTCTGGTCATGGGGCTGAAACATGAACACATCCATAGCAGCATGGCACTTTCTGCTCCTGGAGCCGCAGGCTAGAACTGAGAGGTTTCAGTGAAGGAGATTGCATCTGTCTTGTCGACGGTGAAGCCTCCATTGACGTAGGACTTCTTCTCGCACTCTTCATCATCCAAAGTAGCTTCCAGAGCAAAAGGGTTGGCGACATCTACATCTGATATCAGATCCATCCTCTCCAGTTCATTTTTGGATAGTTTCTGAACAATACCGGCTCCATAAGCATCGCCAAGAACGTTGATCATAGTGCGGAACCGGTCCCTTAAAAACACCACTCAAAGTTAATTTACAGCTGTTCAGTTAGAAAAGATTTGGAAGAAATCACATACAGTAAGGTCACCAGATACACTTACAGCAGCCAATCCACAGCGACTATCAGAGTGACATCATTTGCAGGTAATCCAACAGCTGTTAAGACTATCACCATGGTGACCAGCCCAGCATTTGGGACTCCTGCTGCTCCAATACTGGCAACCGTTGCTGTTATACTGCAACACAGACACACGAAACATCTTCTTTTTAATAACATGCAGCAATCAAATGTGCACATGGTGTCTCTACTACAGTTTGATTGCAGTCAGAACGTCATACGACCCAATTGTAGGAAAGGAACAAAATTTAGAGCAATTATGAGTAGAAAGAATAAATGCTCAATATTTGCTCTGCTTTAATTTGTGCACTTAGAATGAACAAAACGAAATCAAAAAAACATTAAAGGATTAATTTGACTCTGATTGAGAATAGCCAAATGGACGACGGTTTGTGAAATAGCCCAACTGTAAATCTGAGCAACACTCACTTTTGCTACATAAGTTATTCAGTTTGCACCCGGACAGTAAATCATAATCATTTAAAGGGCACAATACCAAAAATAAAAAACATAAGAAAGACATTAGGGGAATAGGGTGCAAATGAAGACATTAAGATTGGGCTTAAAGAAAATAAATAGGTCAAGGAGTGGACCTGTAGTCTGGTCCTATTTTTATTTATGATTTTATGTACTTATTTTTCTTCTTTTACATATTGTCATCAAGGTTTTATGTATCCTGATAAGGTACGATTAAAACAATAGTTGGATTTTATAGTTTTATAAGTTGGATTTTATAGTCTTATAAAACATGCAGTTAGAAGTGCTTCTTAGTAACCATGATGTACCTGATAGTGACAATCTGGCCCACATCCAGATGGTAGTCATTCAGCTGGGCGATGAAGATGGCTGCCACCGCCTCATACAGTGCCGTCCCATCCATGTTGATGGTTGCCCCCACAGGGAGGACGAAGCGGGTGATCCGCTTGTCGATGCGATTGTTCTCCTCAGCACATCGGAAGGTGACAGGCAGGGTGGCAGAGCTGAAGGACAAGAGAGCAGCTTGCTTGGAATGGTTTTCATTTATAAATATAAGAATGTTAAAATTCCTGATTTGGATTTACAAGCAGTGTCATAGATTCTGACCTGGAGGAGATCATGAGTGCTGTCACCAGGGCCTGGGCCATTCCCAATGTGAAGGTATACGGGTTCTTCCTCACAATGACGAAGAAGATAAGTGGCAGACAGATGGTGGCGTGGATAGCCAGACTGAGGAACAAAACAAACATTATCAAACACTGAAAAAACTGAAAAGTCGACTTTAATTAAATGTAATATGTCAGAAATTACACATAATTGTGTTAGGTTAGTCCAAAGCAATAATTTTACGTTTAAATAAAAAAATATTCACTTTCAACTAACCTAATACATTAATGTGAAATCTGTTGACATAATTCATTTAATGAAAGTCACAGTTTTTTCAGTGTATTGTAGAAAGATGTTCTCTATCCTGTATAACAAGCAAAGTATAGGTCTTTAAAAAAAAATAGGTAAATTTTCATCGAGTTAGTTAGTTCTGTGCCACATTATGTGTTTTATAAGCCCAGACGTTATAAAAAAAGTGTTGACTATCATTTATATTCATACATTGAACCCGCTATTTATAACTTTAGTTTTTAAGAACTAACCACTGCAGACTGGGTTTAATCCGTCCGGCATTATTAAAGGAATAGTTAAATATGTTGGGAAAGGATTTGCTTTCTTATAAAAATAAGTAGTTAGCTTAGTTTAGCTTTAAAAGTGGAAGCATGGATTAACAGCTAGCTGTTTTTTTCACAAGTATACAAATAATGCCTACCAACAGAATTGCTGACTCTGACAATTGGTTATCTGGTCACAATGTCTGCTTCAAGTCTTTATGCTAAGCTAAGCTAACAGCCGTCCTGGTGCTAGCTAGGAGGTATTAACTTAACATCTTGCTCTCAGATAACAACACATTAAGGTTATTTAACGACATGATGAACTATTTCTTGGAAGCATAAAATATGTATATGATAGCGTAAAATGCACTTAGGGTAGAAGATGCTCTTTTTCAGGTTCAGATGTAGCTAAAAGCCAGCTAGAAAGGATTCTGACTCTTTATTATCGGCTAGCTGACTCAGCTCAGAGCCCAAACAATTACTCTGTTTGATGGTCTTTTAAATAAACAGAACTTTAAATAGATTGCAGCTACAGAGCTTATAAAAAAGCACTTTTGGAGAGATTTGATTTTACTTTGACATTAACGAGGCTTTTTCTGTGGATCAAGTCAAAAACTTGTAATCACCTTGGCTGTGATTCATAGTCATAAAGCAATGATGCAGGGAGAAGTTTTCTGAAAGCTGCCTCTGAACATTTGAACAAAGTGTGAACATTACGTGCACGTGTCGTCACAGTACCACCGGAGCCTTGGACCAACCCTGTGACCTAACTGGAGCAGATTTACTGTATAGGCTTTAATGGTGTCACTTAGATTTAGAGGCATGGGCGTAGCTCATTACTGCATCTGCAGGTTGAGCAGTTTTAAATGTCCTTGGCCCTTATCAGTGCATACACAGAGCTCAGCTTTTACTGTATCACTGGAGGGAGAAACGGACAAAAATGTCAACCATAAATCCCAGCGTCTGGAACAGTCGGATACAGAATAATGGCACAGTTTACCCGCTCAGCACCGTCACCATATAAAGACCCATCTTCTTGAAGATCTCCCAGTCTTCCACCTCGATAATCTTAGCAGCAATTAGGAACAGGATCCCTACTGGCATGTAGCTGAAAAAACACATTTAGCTGTGGTCACTTGGGGGTCAGAACCTAAGATTAGAGAACATTTGATGAACTAAGACCGCAGCTCTGCTAATCTGACTAATTAATCTTCAATAATAAGTAATATAACAGAAAAAGGATCAGTAAAAAGTAGAATTATTGATTAATAATTCACATGTAAATTGTCTTTAAAGTTTTAAAATAAAAATCACTGGTTCTAGCTTCTCAAAGACAATGAAACCAAGTTGCTCATGACGGACAGCTCCACCATCATTGGTGTATACATGTATGTAAACTGCAATGTAACCATTTTTCATGGAGGTTCTTTTTTATAATTATGAATCCTTTGGAATAAAGACAAAGACATATATAGTATTTAGTATTGATTTGCTCTTCATCTAAGCCTTAACTGTACGCAATTGACACAAATGTTTGTTTGCCACGAGAATACTTGATAAAAATGATCTTAATATCATAACTCAATGTTATAACTTTAGCCTTTTTTACAACAATACCGCACATATTTTATTTTATTATTAGTATTTTGTCCCACATCTATATTTCATGTTAATATTTCTCTATATTTTAATGATATAATCATTTTTTATAATAGTTTTTATGAAAATGTATCTTCATGAACTGTGTTTATGTATGCACCATATACACCAAGGAAAGTTCCTTGTATGTGTAAACCTACTTGGTAATAAACCTGATTCTGACAACCAAGAAACTCTAGTAAATGGACCTTGAGTTGAGATTTGTTTTTGTAAAATATATGTTTCCCTATCTCATAAAGGCACATTATCTTTGAGAAGACAAAAAAGTTGTGTCAGATTTGGCAAACTACGTCCCTTGCCGATTCATTCTCCAAAAGACTCAAAAAGTGCATTGTTCTGTCCTCCATGTTTTCAAACTGACAGAATAATAAGATGTTCACAATGCAGCTTTTATATGTTGTAAACCCATACTTGTAGATTAGGAGTGTAAACAAATATCCATCATCTTTTTTGCTAATGCATCGATTTTCAAACACACATTTTCATTAATAGTTGACATGCAAATATGAACTCAGTCAATATTTAATTTGCAAAGATATGACCGCTCAGTGTACTCCATTGTTCTGATTACATTAAAAAAGGATGTTTTGCCTATGATGATTTATTCTTTATATTATTACATCTTTTTGTATAAAGATATTCCAAAATATTGCCTTAATGAAATGACTGCATTAAACACTTTTGCAATATATTGTGTTGCAACTATTCTATCATCATCGTAACGCAGAATCTTCCAATGCACAGCTCTACTATAGACAGATCTCTCATACATACCACATGATGATGTTGACCAGCCTCATGGTGGCTTCATTCAGGGCGTCAAAGAATTCCAGGAGTATCCGACCCTTTTCCCCCATCTTCCCAATGACAAGGCCAAAAGCAACACAGAACACGATGAGCCCCAAAACGTTGATTCCATCCGAATATGAGCCAACGATCTTATATTCCTTGGTTATGTTCTGCCAGGAGAGGAGACAAGGAGCTTATTCATTCAGCGACCAAGAGCAGGTCAGGAGGCTGCATCACACTCACATCAGCTCTCTAAAGAGCCATTGATACGCTGTGCAAATGTTTCTAGAGAATCTCAGCCCAATGACCCATGGACACTTATGACCCATTACAGGGTCTTCTGATGCATTTAGATCAGACGCTAGTTGCCAGGTGCAGAAACACGAGACGTAAAGTGCAGCAGACGGATCAACAAGGACACTCTGTTGTCATGTAAAGATCAAAACCCCAATGTTAGTGGATGTTTCCAACAGGAGACAATGGCGGACTCTGGGGCACCTGTAGTTCAGTAATGTATTAACCCTTTAACTGCCGGACCAAGAAAAAAGCCATGGAATTATTATTTTTTGCATTTTCTTATCAAATGGGCCACAAATAAGCACAAACACATTTTCTTTTTTTGACTGACCACACAGTTTTGTTTTTATGAGCCTCTACCAAATGGTCGAGCTGGCATTCTATGGTAAAAGTAATCATCATATACAGTACAGTATTTGTATGCATCAAACTCAAATAAAACACAAACTCAAATACATTTGTTTGTTTTATGGAAAATGAGCAATATATACAACCAGATATATTCATAAAAGATAATAAATTATAATTGTAAAAAAAAAAAAAATGTAAAAAAGTAATATAAAGTGTTTTTCATGATAAAAAAAATACTTGCTCATCTTACTGTATATGCTGAATTGGCCTAACAGGAAACCACTGGCCTAACAGCAAATGTCTATATCCTGTGTTGGCCTAACTTGCTCATCTGTGTGCAATTCTGGGCTGAATGCCATGCATGAAAGGTGCTATATAAATTATTATCACTCTTTCACTCTGAGACTCATAAGGCAGTACTAGATTTAGTAATATTACCATGAATCTAGCCATTTATTTACCATATTTTATTGGAAAACATCTCTGAAACTCGGAAAAAGTCATATTGCTAGCTTACCATAAAAGGCCAATTCGACCGCTTGGTTGAGCATATTTTCAAAAAAATAATTATACCCTTGTTAAAACCTTTTTTGTGTATCAAGTTATCTAATTATGTTCAGTCAGTGCCTTTCCACTAAAATATGTAAAAAAGGATATAGTTACATTACAAAAGTTGACCAAAAAGAGTGATTTCTTCAGCAGGGATTTTTAGCATTGCCAACTTTCTCAGTTGAAGCTAAATGAAGGGCATTCTGTTTGAACCACAGTGACATCTAGAGGTTGTTTTGTGCATAACATGTCAACCAAAGGGTAGAGCTGGCTGAATCAGATGGAGTTCAACTTTTTTTTATTTTTTAAACAAGATATCAAGACGCGAAATGTGCTCTACCAAATGGTGGTGCTGGCAGTTAAAGGGTAGGTGGGAGAAGTAATCAGATCTTGTATTTAAGTAAAAGTATAGGTACCACAGTGTATGAATTCTCTGTTACAAGTAGAAGTCCTGCGTATTGAGATAAAAATAAAGTACCAAAAGTAAAAGTAGTCATTGTGCAGATTGGTCCATTTCAGAATAATATATATGATATGTTTTATAATGACTGATCATTAAAGTATTCTCAAAGCTGGTAAAGGTGCAGCTAGTTTGAATGACTTTGTATACTGCAGGGTAGCTTGTGGATTTACTCCAGGTGGAACTAAAGTCTGATTTAACACTTGATTATATTTCACATCATTCCTCCACATCTGTAAAGTAACTAAAGGTATTAAATACATGTAGTGGAGTAAAAGTACACCATGTACCTCTGAACTGTAGTGGAGTAGAAGTACAAAGTAAAGTAGCAACAAATTGAAATACTCTAGTAGGGTAAAATACATAAAAGTTGTACTTAAGTACAGTACTTGAGTAAATGTACTTAGTTACTTTACACCACTGGTTAAGGCATGAAGGAACTGCCTTCTCTAGATGAGCAGAAGGTTAATGTGCACACCT